>NW_008593606.1:733-2282 GCF_000691845.1 Merops nubicus | reverse complement strand
GAGGCTGCCCAGCGCCCGCGCGGGGGGCACACAAAGGGCCTTTCTTCAGCCTCCTACAGACATTGCACAAATTTCACTTTCCGCCGTCTATGAAAGACATTCGGCAGCGGAGACAAGACGCACTTGTGATTAAAATAATCGGCATGAAGAGGGGGGCTGTTCGGCGACTCCGTTGTCAGATAGTTTGGGGGGGCAGGAATGTGCTGCCCCGAGCCTCAGCTGCACCCCCACACCCCAGGCACACTGGGGCCTCCCCGGCCCACATGGGGGAAGCCAGGGGGCTTCAGGGGGGCTTTTGCCCCTGCTAAATCCAAGCAAAGGGGAACCACTGGATAAGGCTTAAACCCACCACAGCAGCAAAGGATGCTGCCTTTGTCTCATCCCACACAAAACCTTCCCTAAAACTGAGGCCAAACCAAAACGCTGCAGGACAATCAGCTGGGCTGAGAATATCCCCACCCCCAACAGCATTTTCTCCCCAAGGTGCCACATGCTCACCACAGTTTTGCTGCTTCCAGGTGCCCTGCACTGGAGAAAGAAGCTGGAAAGTAAAACAGAAGTTACTGCTGCAAAGTTAATAGGTGCTCACGTAGTAAAAAAAATAAAATCCTGCTTTATTTAGCTCATCCTTGATACTTCAAGTGCCAAGTAACTAACCTCCTATCGATCGTGGTACTGAGTGCCCCTGCCCTTGCTGGCAGGATGCTATGCTGAGGTCCAGGCTCCAGAGCCCCCCGGCTGTCCAACTGCTGCTTTCCCCTTGGGCACATCCACGTGGGTGCTGGGAACCATCATGCAGCCCCTGCCCTGCAGCTGCAGCACCCACCTCTGGGCCACCACAGCTTGGTCCCCTGCAAAGGTCTGAGACCAGACACTCCAGGCTCAGCGCAGGCAGACAGGGGTTACCCACTCACTCGTCGCCAGCTCTGAGGCGGGACTCCCGCCAGGCCAGCTCAGGCTCTATCACCCTTGGCTAGGCAAGGCAGATGCTGGGGGGCTGGTGATGACACCAAGAGGGCTGGCTCAGCCCCAGGGGTTCGGTGCTGGGCGCTTCACGCACGCCACCCACCCATCTCACCTTTCCTGGTGCCTTTTCCACCTGCTTCCGTGTCTTCAACTCCCACCTCGCCCTGCCTGGGATTTCCCCCCCGGCTGCACAACGGCCCCTGTATTTATTTTAGCCATTGTTGGGGCCAGGTTGCCAGCCAAGTCCTTCCTTCGCTGCCAGACCCAGCCAGATGGGGATAATTAGGTCTGGATTAAGAGCTTTAACTCTTGCACAGCCTGTCACAGCTCTTCTCCAGCTCCATCCGCTCCCTCCCAGCCATCCTAATTTGTTGGTTTACAGGTACCTGTTTCTGGAGCACCAGGAAATCTCCTTGCAAACCAGATAAAGGCATTCCTTGCAGATTACTCACACCTGCAGCGGGCACAAGCCAAAAAGATCTGGCATTCCTCCTTCCTCTGCAGGAGGCATCTGAATGGGTGCCCATCTCAGGGGGCTGCAGATCCTGTAGCTGGAACATCCCCCAGCTCTGGGATACAGGCA
>NW_008593606.1:0-702 GCF_000691845.1 Merops nubicus | reverse complement strand
CAACAGCGGAACCTGCCATTAGAAGCCAGGTGATTTTTGCAGTCACAGATTCATTACATGCCTGACATGCCAGTATTACCCATTCAGGAGTGGTTTTCCCCACAGAAGTTCTCAACTCAGCCCAAGACAGTCACTCAACACTCTGACTCCCACCAACCTCCTCTCCACTTTGGAGCAAATGAATGCACCAACAAAGAGATGAAAAGAAGAAAACAAAAGTAACCTTCTTTTAGTCCTTCCCAGTGGGGCACAAAGCAGTAATGAGTCTGATGGGACCAGGCAGCCCAGTGCCTACAGCAACTGGGTGACAAGTTTCTCCCGCTTCAGCCAGCTTTAGCCCCAACCCGTAGCACAATCTGCTCAGATGGAGCTGGGCAACATGTTTGAGCTCTTGGCAGAGCCATGCTCAAGGCCTTGAAGATAAAACGGAGCAGCAGACCACGGCCAGGGACGGCAGAGGCAGCACAAGGCTGTGTCCCTGGTGGCAGCGTCCCCCCTGGTGGCGGCGCCCCCAGCCGCAGATGGCTCCCCGGGGCCACGGCCGAGCCATGGTGACCAGCAAGAGCCAAGTGGCCAACTCTCCCCAGCAGCTCCGTCTGCGGCCACCCAGGGACAGAGAGAGGATTTTCTGACTGCTCCTTCCCCCCGGCTCCACCACAGCACCCGGGAGGGACCAAGCGTCAGGGGCTCTGCCCAGCCCAC
>NW_008593605.1:4994-5248 GCF_000691845.1 Merops nubicus | reverse complement strand
GGGCCTGGAGCTGCCACTGCAGATGCTGCCCCTCGGCTGCACCGAGTCCCTCTTGTTTTGCCACGTGTCCTACAAATAGAAGAGGAGATGACATAGGGACCTCGGTCCTGGGATAAGATCTTCCACACCTTAGTGCCAGCACTGTGCACAGGTAGCCAAGAAGGCCACTGGCATCCTGGCTTGGATCAGCACTAGGGTGGCCTCCTAGTCCTGCTGGCCACAGCACTGGCCAAAACTAAACCCAGGCTTCAAGG
>NW_008593605.1:0-4968 GCF_000691845.1 Merops nubicus | reverse complement strand
TGCAGCCCTTCCTCCAAGAAGGACCTTGAGGGGCTGGAGCGTGGCCAGAGAAGGGCAACGAAGCTGCTGGGGAAGGGTCTAGAGCCCAAGTGTGGGAAGGAGCAGCTGAGGGAGCTGGGGGTGCTGAGCCTGGAGCAAAGGAGGCTCAGGGGAGACCTTCTGGCTCTGCACAGCTCCTGACAGGAGCCTGGAGCCAGGTGGGGGTTGGGCTCTGCTCCCAAGGAACAAGGGACAGGACAGGTGGAAACAGCATCCAGTTGTGCCAGGGGAGGTTGAGGTTGTCCCTGAGGAACAATTTCTTGCCCTTGAGGGTTGTCCAGGGCTGTGCCAGGCTGCCCAGGGCAGTGGTGGAGTCCCCACCCCTGGAGGGGTTTCCAAGCCATGGAGATGTGGTGTGAGGGACATGGGGCAGTGGGGACCTGGCAGTGCTGGGGGAGTGGTTGGACTCGATCTTAACAGTCTTTTCCAACTGAAACAATTCCATGATTCTGTGGTTCCATAACTCAGTATTTAGGTCCCTGAGAATGGTCTTACTGGACACTCCAACACAGAACACCTGAGCCCAGGCTGCTGGCAGCAGGGTGAGGTTTTGCTGGCTCTTTCCAGAGCCTGGTGGGTTCTGTCAGGTGCAGCGTGTGTCAGGGCTCCTCTCCTGCACTTCTCCTTCCCCCTAACAGCCGCCGCCTCCCGCGGGTTTGCCGCGTGGGTGCCTCTCAGGGGCACCCGCCCGAGGCCTCCCTGGCTCTGCTCTGGGCTTTGCAGCTGGAGAAGCACGTGGAGCGGCTGCGGGAGGAGCTGGACCGGGAGCGGCAGGAGCGGAACTACTTCCAGCTGGAGCGGGACGAGGCCCAGGCCTGCTGGGAGCTCACCCGACGGGAGCTGGAGCAGAGGAAGGCCGAGCTGCGCAGCAAGGACCGCCAGATGGAGGAGGCCGAGGAGAGGCACCAAGTGGAGATCAAGGTAGGGGAAGGCTGAGAGGTGGTGTGAGCACCCCGAGCTCCGGGTGAGCCTCGGGCAGCTCTGGGCAGGAAGAGAGAAGGGGGAAGAGGAGGAGAAGCCGAGCAGGATACAAGCCAGGAGTGTCTTAGCGGGTATCTCATAGCCCTTCACTCGCTCCGTGACTTGTCTTTAGGTCTACAAGCAGAAGGTGAAGCACTTGTTGCACGAACACCAGGAAAACCTCAGCGAGCTGAAAGCAGAGGGCACCCTGTCCATGACACGGGCCCAAAAAGTTCACTGGACCCAGGAGATGGAGCTGTGGAAAGACATGCGCTCCTTGAAAGTGGAGCTGAAGGAGCAGGAGCTGGCCAGCGAGGTGGTGGTGAAGAACATGCGCCTGGTAGGTCCCCGGCGGGCCGCAGCTGCGCCCGAGGGAGGTGCTGAGGAGCCCTCCCAGCCCCACCGTGTGCACTGGGGTGGCCTTTCTGTGGGTGGCATCCTGCAGGCACCAGCACCCAGAGCATGGAGATGCTGGAAAGCGCAGGAACAGGGGGAAGGGATTCCTGGGGCAGCTCCAGGGAACCCAACTCCCGCAGCAGGGAGCTGTGAGGGCGGCTGCAGAGCCTGCAAGGAACCGTTTGCATGGATAACATGGGGTCAGTCCCTGTCCCAGGGAGCAGGAGGGATTCCCTCAGGATGTGGCTGACTTGGGATTCGTTTGTCCACATCTATCACGTGGCTTATCCCCGACAGAAACACGAGGAGGAGGTCTCGCGGCTGCGCAGCGACTTTGAGAGACAAGCAAAAGGTTTGGGTTTTTTTTCCCCTGGTTCTTGGCCCATTTGAGCCCCACTTCTGGTCATCTTCCCTCCAATTCCTGGTCATTTTTTCTCCAATCTTTGGCCCCTTTTCCCCCCACTTCTGGCCTTTTTGCCCCCTTCCCCAGGCTGCGGGGTGGGCTGGCTGAGGAGCCCTTGCAGAGTCCTCGCTCCGGCGTCCTCCTCGGGGACGTTTCGGGTTCCCACGGTGACTTGGAGCGTTTCCATGCCCTCTTTCCAAGGCTGCTATTTCTGGGCCCCGCTCCCTCCCTGGTCCCACGTGGTCCCGGTGGCAGCTGCGGTGACACCACTGCCCAGCGGCTCATCCTCGAGCGCTGGGCTGGCTGGGGGAGCAGGGGGGTCTCTGGGAGGTCCTCACCCTGTGCCCTCCCCCAGAGATCGAGGCCAAGTACACCAAGAAGATGCAAACGCTGCGGGACGAGCTTGACTTGCGGAGGAAGACCGAGATCCACAAGGTGGAGGAGATGAAGAACAGCCAGATCAGCGAGCTGATGAGGAACCACGAGAAGGCCTTCCAGGAGATCAAGAACTACTACAACGACATCACCCAGAAGAACCTGGCTCTCATCAGCTTGCTGAAGGTACCGCCACAGCTGGCAGAGTGTCACCTGTCCCCCAGGGGACTGGCCCTGTGAGGGTTTCACCCAGACCTGGCCATTTCCCCGCGTGCTGTTGGTCTCCTGAGGGTCATACACCATTAAGCTCTTGAGCACAGGGGGATGTGTCTTGCTGGGCCAGTGGCAAGAGTGTGTCCAGAAGGTATGGGCAGCTCACAGCAGCTATCGCTTGTGTTCCCAAGAACAGGAGCAGATAGAGGAGCTGAAGAAGAGAATCAGTCACTTGGAAAAGGAGAAGGCGGATGTGCTGCTGGAGAACAAGCAGCTGAAGGAGCCCCTGCAGGAGGCCCAGGAGCAGGTGGCTGAGCTGCAGAAGAAGTTGGCCCACTACAACATGGACAAGGAGGCCCTGATGGTGAGTGGCCAGCCATGTCCTTGCCCTGGCTCTTTCCTGGAGGGAGTCACTCAGCAGTGACCTCTTGGCTTGGCCAGATTACTGAGCCAGGCCCTTTGGGTCCCTCTCAGCTTAGGTAAGATCTCAGATGGGATTCTGGCAGCAGAGAAACTGGCGTATTCCCCACTGCAGAGAGGGACAGGAGTTGGTGTGGGTGCTGCCTGGTTTTTCTCACCTGTATCTCTCCTGGTCACTCTCAGAGAATCTCTTCATGATTGGGGTTGGGAGGGACCTCTGGAGATCATCTCATCCAGCTCCCCTGCTCCAGCAGCTCACCCACAGCAGGGTGCTCAGGATGGTGTCCAGGCAGGTTTGGAATCTCTCCAGAGCAGAAGACTCCAGAACCTCTCTGAGCAGCCCGGGCCAGGCTGGGGCACCCTCCCAGGACAGAATTTTCTCCTCCTGTTCATGTGGAACCTCCTGTGTTCCAGTTGGTGCCTATTGCCCCTTGTCCTGTCACTGGGCACCAGCAAGAGACCAAGAGTCTGGCCCGAGCCTCTTGCCCCCTGGGGCCCTTTAGCTCTTGATCAGCATTGGTCAGATCCCCTCTCAGTCTCATCTCCAGGCTAAACAATCCCAGGTCTCTCAGCCTGTCCTTGTCATTGAGTTGCTCTCCTCCCTTGCCAGAACACATCCCAAAAACCTCTTGGAGAACCCCCTGCTCTTTAACTGTCCTTCCCTTCTCACAGAACACCAAAGCTCATCTGAAAGTTGCCCAGAAGGAACTGAAGGATCTTCGGTGGGAACATGAAGTGCTGGAGCAGAGGTTCAGTAAGGTGAGTGCTGGGGTGGGTCTGGCCATCCCCTTCCCCCCCTCAAACCCCGTCCCTTCCACAGAGGACTGTGCCTGGTGGCTGAGCAGCCAGTCCAGCCTTAGCTGAGGGCTCTCCAGAGCTCTAATCCAGCGCCGTGCAGTAGCTGCTGCTCCCAGCAAAGCTGCTGGCAGCACTGCTGTCTCCCTGGGTCAGCAGACAGGCCTGGCCTCGTCCCGTGCTGAGCCACGGAGCACGCTCCAGCCAACCCCTCCCGGGCTGCCAGGGACTGTGCCTGGTGGCTGAGCAGCCAGTCCAGCCTTAGCTGAGGGCTCTCCAGAGCTCTAATCCAGCGCCGTGCAGTAGCTGCTGCTCCCAGCAAAGCTGCTGGCAGCACTGCTGTCTCCCTGGGTCAGCAGACAGGCCTGGCCTCGTCCCGTGCTGAGCCACGGAGCACGCTCCAGCCAACCCCTCCCGGGCTGCCAGGGGCCGAGCCGTGGGGCTCCCCCCAGCAGCATTCTGGGGGGTGCTCCCCACGCCTGCCAGGCCGGGGCTGCTCGGGCTGAGTCCCGTCGGCTGAGTTCTCCCAGAGCTGGCCTCACTTCCCCCTCCCACCTAACCCAGATAAATCTGTTGAGGCAAGAAAAGAGCTCATTTGCAATTCGTAGAAATCCCCAGGAATATGAACATTGATCTGAGGCCTCGTTAACGATCCATCATTAAGGCAGCAACATATTTGGCGCATTCAGAAATAGGCTGCGGAGGAGAGATTGTGGCCTAATTAGGACACTTATTAACTAACTGTGGGCCAGGGCCTCCTGCCAGCAGCGGGGAGCAGAGGAGAGACCCCTGTGTGCCATGGGGCCCTTCTCTGAGGTCTAAAATCCTCCCAGGACGAGCCCTTTGGCACGTTCTGCTGCTGTGGTGGGGTCCTGGGCGTGGTGGGGTGGAGAGAGCGGCAGTGCAGGTGCTCAGAGGGTGAGTGCCAGCCAAGCTCTGCTCCAGCAGCTTTCCTGTGGGCTGCAGGCACCGTGGCAATGGCTGGGTCTTGCCGGACCTGTTTGGTGCCAGCGCCAGGTGGCTGCTGGCCTGGGGGGTCCCTGACGTGCTGGCTTCGGGTGCAGGTGCAGGCAGAGCGAGACGAGCTCTACCAGAAGTTCACCAAAGCCATTAACGAGGTGCAGCAGAAGACGGGTTTCAAGAACCTGCTCCTGGAGCGCAAGCTGAAAGGCCTCCTCAGCCTCCTGGAGAAGAAGGAGGTGGAGCTCAGCGAGGTCTTCGCAGCCTCCAGCCTTGCCCCAGGCGCCCTCTCCTCGGCTTCGCACAAGCTAGAGGTACCACACGCCACCCTGGGGCCTGGTGAAGGCTGGTTTTGGGGGGCACAGGCCGCTGGGGGGTGAACGCAGACCCTGGAGCGTGCCAGCCCC
>NW_008593604.1:0-7421 GCF_000691845.1 Merops nubicus | reverse complement strand
AGGATTCTATGATTCTATGATTTTACACAAATTCCCCATAATCTCCTCTATGTTCTTAAGGGCTCGCTTCTCTGCTAACATCCATCTATTGACTTCTCCTTAAGAGGCTGAGAGGTCTCTGACAATATGTTTTTCCCTTACAGACATTTCACAAACATGGCTGGCATTAGCACGACACAGTTGTTTGAGCTGGATCTGAGAAAAAGAAACACCTTCTCCAGGTCAATATTCCTGTAACAGGATCACTCCCTGTAAACTCTCTTAACCTAGAGTGTCCAGTTTGCAGCACACAAGCCACCCACACCACCAGGCCAATGCCTTTATGTCCCAACAGCAAGCTGGGAACTGGTCCATGGCACTTTGCCAGCACTGGGGACCCACTCCCTTTCTATAATCTCTGCAATGCCCACAATACACCTGTCCCTGGTAAACACCTGGGAAGAGGTTGCTGCTGCTTGAAGGTACTTCTGGCAGCAGGTCACATCATCTGCTCCAGGAGCAGCAGCTACTCTCCCACCACACTACTCCCTGGGGCAACTCTGGGGCACCCACTGTGTTAAGGCACCAGGAATGTTACACCTAGGACAGCTGTCCTGAGAATATATAGAATAACAAATAAATCCGCTTTATTTAGGAAATAACAGACCTTTTATGGCTCAATTGTACTGTGACTACTTAGCAGTCTTTACGGGACACTGAGAGAAACTCAACCAGCTACAGGTGTTGAGCACCACTTGAAAACATATGTTTGCTTGGAGATTGTCCTAACACTTTCCAAAGCCACTTAGAAGGGTTTCTAATACAAAACTACATTGAATTTCAAAGTGTTAGTTGTGCATTCATTGACAATGAATGAGTGTAAGAACAAACATTATATTTCTTCAGCAGTTTTCTAAAAGAAGTCTTAGATGGTTCACAATTAAAAAAAAAAAAAACAGAAAAAAAGTTTAACATACACTGCTAAATGAACAGATTACTTTACACCTTCTGCCATGCAAATACAAAAATATTTAATAACTTTCTAGACTGAAGAAGTGAGATAACTCTCAGCTCAAATCCCCTAATACAAATGCAAGAATTTGTGCTTTAATGAATGGCAAATATATAACAAATTTTCTTCATCAGCAAAGTGTGTGGAAATTGCATGTAATAAATGATGTGTAGCTTTTTTTCATGACTCTCAATAAGAAGGCTTATTATTTACTAGAAAGAACAAAATGTAAAACACAAAAGAAATAGTGATTGAGGACCGTAATCCAGACATAAATTAGTTTCCTTTTTATTTTTAAATATTGGTAGCTCCCATGGGCAGTTAATAGCTGCCATGCTACAGTGCTGCTTATATGCCCTAGTTTTATTTCCCCTCTCCTGAAAGCCAAGATTTTACACTTAGAAGAGTCAGCAGTTCCCAGGTGCTAATACAATATATCAGTGTTAAAAATACCTTCTTACGGTCAAATGAAGTCTTTCTCACTATTGTACTAAAGGAGTTACCTCCCTTTTAGCAACTACTGTTTCCTTCAAATATGCATAAATGCATGCACATGCACTCCAACACCCCCAAAATGAATAGCAAAGCTTTTCCTGTCCTGACTGTTTAATTGCTAAGCTCTTATTATATAATAATTTTACTAATTATAGGAAGGCCCTCTACTGAAGGAGCTTGTACTTTACAAAAAGTACAGGATTCATTGGGACAGGATCTCAAACCTGATTCTGAATATCTCAAATGATTACCCTACTTCTACAGAAACAGTGTCTATGTTGCTTATTTTTAAAAATTACTTACTCCATCACAGTCTGAAGACCATCAACAACAGAACATAACAGAAAGTTCAATCAAATGCTACCCAGAAATCCAAGCCTGAGAAATTTCACTCCCTGCCCCAATTTCAAGAGTCAGCTTAAGCCTTATTCTAACTTCCCTATACAGAAACAGTGCTTACAAGGAAAAGACAGAACAAAAATTTACTCTGGGCAAGTCATAATTATTGATACTGAAAGGCACTTCACAGTCTCTTATACCAAAAGGTTTTTATTCACAGCTGTCCCACCACCCAATAAGAGTGAGATGTGAATTAAACGGAATTCGAATCCAAATGTATAACTTTAGTATAATAATATATTACTGATCTGGTTAAGTGGTCTAATCATAGATTATTATTAAAAAAAATATTTTAATATAATTATGGAAATATACATTCCCATCTGTAAAAATACACAGACTTGGGTCAAAGAACAGTTCACTGTACTGCCACATGGTGTGATCATTTACTTTTACATGTTTTTATCAGTACCAAGCATAGTTCTTTTTTTTTTTTTAAAAAAAAAAAAAAAAAAGTTGATTTCCATTTATTTGTAGCTTCCCAAAGAATATGTGTATGCATGTTTAACCTTATATCCATCTAAACTGTGGTTATATGGACTTAATGACAATTAAATATGAAAGAATTCAGTACACAATGGAGACACTGGAACATGTTGCCCAGAGAAATTGTGGATGCCCCACCATTGGAAGTCTTCAAATCAGACTGAATAGAGCTTTAAGCATATCATCTGGTGAAAGATATCCCTGCCCATGGCAGGAAGGTTGGATTAGATAATCTTTAAAGGTCCTTTCCAGCCTAAACCATTTTGTGCCTCTATGATACACCAGAAGGTACCAAAAGAAAGAGACAACCAAATACAGAGTTCATTGTTTTCAAAAGGAATTGCACAGGAAGGAGACATGACGGGCAGCATTTAGACCACCTATATATAGGCACATACTTCAGTTCAAGCTATGTCATCAGCAAGGAGAGGCTTCTCTACAGAACAGTTCAAAACAATTTAGGTGCAAGACCTGACCATAGCACATGAAAAACCTGAAGCAGTTGATGCAGGAACAGAACAGTGACACACCAGTACCAAATTCCACCTTCAGCAGTGCCCTAAGGAAAAGCACACAGGTCCTACTGTCCCACACCTCCTAGCTGCCAAGTCAAGACAATGTGACTGAATCCTCTTGCGAAGTACTTTCAGGATTCAACATTATAGATCATACAGTACTACAGAGACAAAAAAATTCTCATAGGTCACTACAGTGACAAAAAAGTAGACAATACCTGAGCTAGCCTGGGTTTTTTTATACAACACTTCACACTCTTTAAAATTTGTCCATGTAAGCACAAGATAAATTATATTGAAACCTAGGTAAGGTGGAGTAAAGATGGAAAAATATGTCCATGACTTGCATATATTCCCCTCTGTAAAAATATTTGCTTAAAAGAAGCAAACAGTTTCATAATAAGTGGGGAGTCAAGTTTGTCATCATATATAACAACTTGCTTTTTCTATCGTAAGAAACCCAGCCTTAGCTCCTCTCAGGTTTGAAGAAATTCCACAAAAACATGGATGCCAATTGTCATCACACAATATGATGATTCTCACAGACCTCAGGCATCTGTTCAACATATATTCAGTGTAAAAAGTACTGCAGATGTGCAAATGCCACCAAGCTGCTCATCAGTTACTTATAGAGCTACATGACCACGTTCTGTTTGTGCACAATGCACAAAGACCTTTTTAAAAAAAACACCAACACTAAAACTGCCTCCCATCCCCACCCAAAACAACCCCCAAATAGGAGATTAGGCTTCTGTGGGATACTTGGGGTATTTTGAAGGGAGTGTAGTAACCCTACGGAGAGTGGTGTTTCTTCACTCCCTTCAAATCTCCAATTGGTTTCATTTAAATTCCTCTTGATTCTCCATCTGCATATTAAGACCAGTTTGATAAGATCAGTAGTTTGTCTGACAAAGCCTGGTTTTTAGAGGGAAAAAAAATCTCATGCTGACAGTCTTCCTTAGGAAAGACATGATTTTTTTGGCTCCAAATTCAGGAGCTTCTTAAAAATTCTCCTTCAGTTCTTGGACTGAATTTTCAAATTCCGTGTAGCTTTGTTTGCTGGAAATGGAGAGCAAAACTGTGTTTATGATCAAGACCAATTTGCAGAGTAATGGTGACACTAACACTTCAGTATTATGCTCTGCAAGATTTCTTTAAAACAGCCTTGTACAATACTCATTCTGCAGTTATCATTCAGCATTCATGTCATACATGAAGTTACAGAGTGCTTCAGGGACTTGTCTAAGATTGTCCATCAAGTAAAGGGGGAAATTAAAGCACTTCACCTTGATTTATCACTAAACTAAATTAGAACACTGTTGACCAAGGAAAATAAATTTTCTACTATAATTAAGGCTAGTGAGATTTATGTGCTGGATTATATAAAACTTTGTAGGCAATTTTTTTGTTTTTTATATTATTTCTGTTATCTTTGTATATGCACCTCCTTTCTCTAGGAGATTAATAGAATCTCTTTTATGAATAGCATCATTTTATATCGGTTTGGGGCTTTTTTGCTATGTATTTCCCCCTCTTTCTTCTCCTACCAGTTGCTACCTTTACTTTGCATTGCCTACAAGAAAACTGTGTGCCAACACATCATGATGGCTGATTTAGCTTAGGCCTCTTTGTAGGACAGGTCTGCCAAAGCTAACTAGCTGTTAACTGTCCAAACAGGAGCTCATGTTCATCTGCATGGAAAAGATGACTCACTGGTATTTAGCTGGTTTGATTCAATCTGATAAAACTGACAATTTTCAGCACTGCTTGTATTAACAGAAATGCAGTCCTTAACCAGAGCAGGAGCTTCCAGACAGGGAACAGGATTTTTCATACCCTTCAAATTTCATTTATCACCTTGAGATGTAGGCTGAAGTCTTCCACACAACCATGCTGAGAACTAGTAACTCAATTACACACATGTTAAATGTGTTTATTTCTAGTTGTTGATAAACATACAGTCCTTATTATAACCAGTGATTAAAGTTAAACCTCATTCAGAGACAAAATGATTTAATTTATTTTTTTTTATAGCCACTTTTAAATACTGATTGTTCCCTGAAGAACATTACATAAATGTTATGGACTACAGGAATGTCAGTACTGGTACAGTAACAACTTTATCCCTCCGGCATGCACACATGCACTCACACACACTTATTTTGGATGTTGAGGATATTTATTCCCAGCTGTTTTATAACATTGTATATGTTCACCAGAACGACAACCGTAAGCTAGCACAGTATGCACCAACAAAGTGGTTGAGTTAGAGTCTCTGCATTGCAGGACAAAACCACTTGACAACAACAGTTTTCATATAGGTAGTAAGGAATGCTGCTTTCAAATTAAACTACCTGGGGAATTAAACAGGCTAAAGTATAAACACTTCAGCTGGCATTCTGTCCTAATACCAGGGTAAACACTCTCAATCTGGTGAAGCCTTATAGGATCCTCAGCACCTAGAAGCGGAAGGAATTTAGTTGTGAATCTCATCTGTGAATGGCTCAGTCAGCAACACAGTGCCCCCTAAGCCACTCCTCTGCACTGGAGCTATGCCTGTTTAAAGGAAAGTGCTGTCTGACACACTATTTCCCCTGTCATTTTTGAGACGGAGCAGTAAATGGGTTGGTTCAGTTTTTGGTTGTTTTTTTTGTTTACCTGTTTGCTTTTCTGGTGTGTGGTTTGTTTGTTTTTGGTTTTGTTGTTTTGTTTTGTTTTGCTTTGTTTTTTTTAAATAAAAATGAAACAAAGTTATCTATTGGACTCCTTTAGTACAATGATTAGTAATTTGAACTAACTACAAAAGAAAACTATTACATTGTTCCCACAGGTCTACATTAAACAACAACAACAAAAAAAAAGTCACATTTTAATTTGCATTAGGTAACTGTAACATACCACCTCTTCTTTAGAAAAGTCTGAAATGAAATATTCTGTCACAGGCAATTGAGTAGGTTAGGGAAGACTTTGGTTTATTTCTATAAATCAGTCTTTTACCTTTACAGTTGGGCAAAATGCCAAACATATGCCAAACTTTTAAATGAATCCAATATTTCCCCTGAAGACAAGCATTTACTGTCATCCAGAAGGACAATTATTGCAGAAGGATGGCTTCAGTGTTTTCACACAACTGTATATGACTGCAGCACAGAAATAAAGCTTTGGAAATGTAGGAGCTATGTTTAGTATCTTGGAATGAAAAATAACATCTGTTCTTGAATAGAGGCAGTGATTTTGACACCCGTGCTAACTGAAGTCATACTTTTACCTGTGTTTTCCACTGTATTTCTTTTGATCATGAAAAACTGATGAGGCATTGATGCTCATGAAATTGGATTTATCCCAAATTCTAATCCGAATGATGAACTACATTAAAATACAAGAAATGTTTATACTGCTTTCCTGAGACCCACTCAGGGAAATACATGCAGAGGTGTACATTTGCCAAGCTTCATTGGCTTCCATACTCTGTCCTTCTTGTATCTTGTCACTCATGTACACAAACCAGATTATCTCTTCACAGGTGCACACAGACATACATACAGAGAGAGGTTCAGCACTATCTTGTCTTCAAAGATAAACATTAGTGAAGTCATCCTGAGGAACTCCTTGCTTGTAAAAACACTCAGTTCCAGACCACTGGCAGTGCAATTGGTGAAAATGTGGTGTGAACTAAAGGCGCATAGTAGTTTTTGTTCATTAAGAAGGTTTCCATGGGGGTGGGCTAGGAGGAAATGAAGAGAGGATTCATTTCTGGCTGTGTATTATTTACAGTGCCATTTACACAAAGTAAAGTTGGGTCACTGCTTAAGCTTTAACGGCTAAAGGTAAATCTGCAAGAGGTTTTTTTTTGCTGCAATTTCAGTTCTCGGTTATCACATAATGTTACAGATATGGGTGGGGGGAAGGCGAAGAACAACCAACCAAAAAAACAAACTGAAATTGCTATTCAAATATCAAGCTTAATGTTCTTCACAGTTTCACGTTGGACTGTTTGTACAGAAAGGTTCATATATGTGAGCTGAGCTGAAGAATCTGCCTGCCACCCCCACTAAAATGCATCTGCACATTATTCCCGTAAGTTAAGCGGCAGAACTGTAGGTATTGCTCACACAGTCACACACAAACACACACACAGAGCACCGCAACCTTTCTGCGCCGCTATTTTGCTGGTGCCTTTGTAATTCCCTCGGATAAGCAAACGAAATTCTACAGCACGGCAAGGGTAAGGCTTCACCTACCAGCGGTAACTTTAAGACAGACGAATTATAGGCTGTGGACCCACTGCGATAGCGTTATTCCACGAAATATTCCGCACTGCTTACAAGGCTGTCTCAGCAGCACCACTGCCCAGAAATATTCACGTTGCTACATATTAAAGTGTCATTTTATTTAAGCCTTACCTTGGCTGACTTGCCCTAACTGGTGACAAGGCACTTTAATTGATAAGAAGCGAATGGGGACTTTTCGCAGTGCTGGCGGCACAGCTGCTCGCCGTCCTCCGAGAGGCAGCCGGCCCCGGCGCTGCGTCCCCG
>NW_008593603.1:0-2348 GCF_000691845.1 Merops nubicus | reverse complement strand
GAATCGCCCGCCCGCCGCGGCCTCGCGCTGCGGCCGCCTCGAGCAAGGAGCGTTCCACCGGGTGTTTTCTTAAAGTTTGCACTAGCCAGCAGGTTGCTTTAATACCGTTAACGACGGGCAATAAAAATAGAAACATCCTTAGGGCCTGTTGCTGCAAATACATATATATTTTTAAGATTTATCATCCATACTACAGTGAACAAATCCACTGCAGCCAAGCAGATAACCATTATTTCTGGTAGTAAACATTACATGAAAGAATGGTATAGAACTGAGCCTGCAAATAGCTCTCTCTTCAGTATTTCTCCTCTTATAGACAAGCCTGGCTAATAATTGCTTCCTAATACCTAAAAATTATTAACAGAATCACTCTTTAGTTACAAAGATACTGTTGCACTCTATTTTTAAGCAACAAATAGGCTAAGTGAAAACAATTAGATGATATTAATCTTTTAAAATATTTAAAATAACATATGGAATAAAGGTCATAATATAAACTAAAAATAGGGTCTTAAGGCGGGTAAGGGAGATTCACCACGCCACTTATGTTTGCTACTCCTCTGCACTGGAATAGCATCTAGGAAGCACTCCTGGAAGACAAATAATAGTATTTTCTGAAGTGGAAATGATGTTGTATTCACAACTGTTTCTAACATCTTCTGAGTAGAATGCTCCTGTACTTGCCTGTCAGTGTGAAGTCCTTTAGAATGCATGGTAGGTTGCAGGTAAATAGGAGTGAGTTTAAAATTACTCATGTCTTTGAACAGTGAAAAAAAAAAACCAAACCAAACCAAAACAAAAACAAAACCCACCAGAATTACATCAAAAATAAAGAAAAACGTCTTTTCTTGCATCTACACAGCTATAAATCAAGATTGTTTCTTAAACCTCATCCAGCTGTTTCACATCTATGGCTTACTTTGTTGGATATAACTTAGATACGCAGCATAAGCTGTCAGGCTTCCCCTGAAGCACATCCCTCATGCTCTTCACTTTTCAGTTCACAGCTCCTGAAAAAAATTTTTTTCATACTATTTGCTAACATGTTTATTGTGACTACAAGTGGAATATTGCATATTTTTACTAATGCAATGGAAGAAAGACTTAATTTCTTTCCACGCTACATGGCTCAATAATATTTGAACAGGATGTAAACACTATTTTTGTGGTAGATAAATTTTTATAATTTCAAACTTTCACTTTCTTTCAGTTACATCCCCATCACACTTATCAGGTATATAACTATTATTATACTATATTTGCAAGTTCACAAGGCAGACTGTAGAGCTGCTTCTTGATGAAGTCAGCAAAAACTTTTGGATTCTAATGGAGTAATCAATTCTCAGAAATATTCAAACCATTATTTATAATCTTGCAAAAGGTTTTATAGTTCTTGTCTTTTTTTTTTTTTTCTTTATGTTGAAAACTAGAAGAAGAAAAACATTACAATATATAAAAGTGAAAAAAAAGGAAAAGATCAGAGATAAATATTAGGAAATTAAATTAAATATCAACAAAGAGGGCACCAAAAATAATTATGCTACTCCGTGTGATCAATAAGACACTAAAATTTTACAATCTTGATTTGTCAAGTGAAACGGTGCAATTTGGCTCAGGTCCTTCATCTCAATTTAGCTGTACTAGCTTAATGATTGCAGCCTTGTCCTTGCAATTCATTGTAAGTAAACTACCTTTTTAGAACATGAAATTTCAAGACTGAAGGACTGCTGTAATACATCATGTTTCTGTCACGAACAGTAATGCTAAAAATTTCCACTGTGAAAGCAGCTCACCTTGTAACACTGATTCATCAAAGGTGGCAACTAAGATTCCAAAGGGAATTTACCGCTTTACTAGGGAAAAGTTAATTTTGATATTTGTATTATGAACAAGTCATTAACGTTCTTAAAGCTTTATTTTAGAAATTAACTTTTTTTTTTCATGTTACTATTATGTGTCACATAATCACTTCATCATTAAAAGTATTCATAAAATAAGTTGATGTGTGAAAATACCTTCTGTGCTTTCTATCACAAATACTGTATCTGCAGCCCTAATTCACATACTTTCTACCTATCCATGTCATTTTGGTTAGCTTCAATAAAAACTTCCGTCTTTTCCTCTGTTCCAGAAGAATCCCCACTGTCCCTGGTAATTAACACTACCTGTTAAGCATGTTAAATGTTCCTTTGCATAGTAAAGACAGTGTTTAATTCTACTCAGTACACTTTAAATCATAAGGAGGCTGATGTCTCTCTATATGCATTTGCATATATTAATTTCATATTCTCAGCAGTGTCCATACTGACCAACAAAGCACAAGCATCACATAGGAGGTGCACTATGTT
>NW_008593602.1:0-271 GCF_000691845.1 Merops nubicus | reverse complement strand
GGCACAGCCTCTGCCTTCAACCCGACTCAGGAGGACCCCCGGAGCTGGGCAGCAGCCCCCCCGTGCTGTGTTCGAACTCTTCCAGCCTGGGCACTAACACCCCCACGGGGGCAGCGTGTGCGCCAGGGGACTATGGCAGGCAGGCTCTGTCCCCGGTGGAAACAGAGAAGAGGTCCGGCAAAAGGAAAAGCGACAGCTCAGGTAACGGTTCGCGCTTTCCCCTGCGGGGCGGGACCCCCGGGCGGAGGTGGCCGGGGGGAGCTGCGCTACG
>NW_008593601.1:0-1809 GCF_000691845.1 Merops nubicus | reverse complement strand
TTTACGTTTGTTTCCTTATATCAGTGCCCACCCTGTAAGCTCCCTGTACGCCCGGAGACCCGCGCTGCCGATCCCTGCGTCCTGAGCGAGGCCTGCCCAAATTCAGAGGGGCCGCTTGGCGGGGGGCAGTCTAGCAGCAAGTGAAATGCCCAGTTTAGAAAGGACGTCTCAACATCTAAAAGCTGCCTGCTTCCACTCTCACATTGTCTGTTCCATCATTTGCTAGATCTCCCCCTGACTTCAAAGGCGCTGGCAGCTTCACCCCTAAAGAAAGGCCGCCCAGCCTGCCCCTCCTCCCACACTTCCTCCACAGGACCGTCTTGGTGAGGAAAGATACCTGTAAGAATGATGTAACAGATAAAAACACATAGATGTTGTATTCCTAATTGCTTCCACTGATGAATTAAATTCAGTCTGATTAAGAAAATTTCGTGCTGATGAACACTAGGCACAGATTTTGGCGGGGTATGCTACAGAACCCCAAAGAAGCACAACATGAACCTACAGATTTACGCCAACGTTCACTGAAACAGCAGAAATTTCACTCCTGAAACTCTAGAAGTGTTTAATGCAATATATTTGAATGGAGGCAACCGTGGCACACGAAAAGCCGCAGAAAGGCCCCTGGGGTGAAGAAAAAATGGACGTGGAGGAGCTGCGGAATCAAAGCAAGGCGAACCTGGGGCGTGCAGGAATTGACTTCTCCTCACGGAGAAGCAACCCAGGTTTGTCTGCGCCAGCCACGTCCCTGCACACCACGGGGCCTTACCTCCTTCCATAGGACACAGGAAGGTCTTGAGATGAAGAAATACCGAGCTACAGCTGTGAGGCCAGAGCAGGAGCTACGGGGAAACACTAGAGGTCCTTCTGCGCCAAAGTATGAATTACCACCGCCTTGGGCTGCGAGCAGAGGCGGGGCACTCGCCTCCTCTTCGGCACTGAAATGGAGAGGTTCAGAGGAAAGGAAGCGTGTTGATCTCCCTCCTTTGGAAGCTACAGTTTTTCTCCTACCAAGTGGACTGCTGGCAGTGACTTCACGGCAGAAAGGCTTGCTTAGTAAGCTGCTGCCGATTCCTTCAAACATCCCGCTGTTCTCTGTCAGGAGGTACTGGTGCTTGTGGCAGTCTGACCAAAAGGACCCTGAGGGCCCATGAGGGAGATGCCTGGCAACTGGCAGTAGGCAAAGGAAAGAGGTGAACTGTCTAAAATTGTTTTCACAGCTAAAACCGAGTTTGGTAGATGTGTCTGTCGATACTTTGGCCATTTCACCCCTTTTCATTTCTTCTGTAGTGACTTACCCATTACAAACAAACGAACACCCCATGTGTCAAACACCTCAAGTTTGGCATAGTGCTTACTTATGAGGGCAGCCCTTCTTACAGGAGCACAGAAGCACTTCCAGGATGAGGAGAAATCCAAGGAAATGTATGCAGATGCCATGGTGTCCCAGGAAGAATGTCCCATGGTGGGTCCCAAGGGAGCAGAGGAAGCGTGCAGCAGGAGCTCATTCCCACAGTGTCGGCAGCCGCATGCACATGAGCGGGTCAGTCCCTGCAGAGCAGATTTGGGAGCGTGGGGAACTTGGAGCCCCTCTCCGCAGACCTGTCTGACACACGGTCCCCAGCTGCTCTGTGTGGGAAGGGAGACAGTGACCCGGGCTCAGCTGCTGGCAACCCACCCCGGCCAGAGCTGCACCCCAGTTTCACAGCAAGGGACGCCAGCTCCCCCCCTCCTTCTCCACGCTGGAGTGCCAAAGCAGCGCCCACCGCGCAGGCCCCGGCAGGACCGGGGCTGAGCATCGCCTCGGCC
>NW_008593600.1:0-656 GCF_000691845.1 Merops nubicus | reverse complement strand
TGGTCACATCCAGAGGGTAGTGGTCAAAGCATTGGTGTCCAGATGGAGAACAATGACAAGAGGTGTCCCTCAGGGATCCATACTAGGACCCATGCTGCTCAATATCTTCATCAATTATACAGCCAGTGGAATTGAATACACCTTCATCAAATTTGCAGATGACAAGATAAGTGGTGTGGCTGTAACATGACTGATAGATCAGATGCCATCCAGAAGGACCATGACAACTTGAGAAGCGGGCCACTGAGAACATCATGACATTCAACAAAATCAAGTGCAAGGTCCTACACCTGGGTCTGGGCAACTTCTGCCATCAACCCCTCCTGGTGTTTCTCTGGAAGGAAACAGGACGCCTGGTCACAAGGGATATGGAGAAGGCGAGTGTACTGAATGACTTATTTGCCTCAATCTTCACCAGCAAAACCTCTAGCCACACTGCCTGTGTTGCAGAAGGCAAAGGCAGGGACAGGGAGCAGGAAGACCCACTCACTGTAAGTGAAGATCAGGTTCAATAACATCTAAAGAACCTGAAGACGTACAACTCCATGGGACCAGATGAGATTCATCCACAGATCCAGAGGGATGAAGTTTTCCATGACCTTTGAAAAGTCCTATGAGTCTACTAAAAATCCCATGGACTGGAAAAGGGGAAACAT
>NW_008593599.1:0-5362 GCF_000691845.1 Merops nubicus | reverse complement strand
AGCTTCTCATCCACCAGCACCCCCAATATTGCTGCAGAGACACATTCAGTCACATAGACTCTTCACAGTGCATCACAAAGTTCCTACAGACCAAAAATCTTCCCCTCAAAGTAAGTATCTAAGTAAAAATTTGTTTCATTTTTTAACAACAAATTGAAATATACTACTGAGCTATTACTTGCTATATTTTCTCCTTTTTGAAGAAAAGGAGAAAAGAAAAATAAACGTTTCACCAAGACTTGTAAAGCTGAGACACTGGAGTTCAAAAACAGCCAGTGTGAATCTTTTCAATGTTAAAATCAACAACAAAAAACCCACTACAGAATAAAGTAACAGTTATGTATTTTTAAAGGTTAAAAGTGTGGTTTCAAATGTAATGGTTTTGCCTTTTGTGATAAATTCTCCTCTGCCCAGAATGGACGGTATAAGACGGTACAGAACAGCAGAGAGATGAAGATGAGAAGAGCTGAGTTTGTTTTATGTGCTCTCTGCAGCTTCAGCAGATTTTCCTCTAAATGCCAGGTCAGTGCGCTTCATGCATGTATAAAACTGTAAAATCTGCACAAAAAAATACTAGTAGAAGACTGCTGTGGATTTCTTCTTCTAAGCCTGATAAAAGTGTCCGCTCAATCCCAGATGATTATACCTACACAGCGACCACGTATCAAACACTTTCCAAGGCTCACTCTATCCTCTTCCTTTGATACCAGTAAAACATTACAAGCATGACTCAGCCCTACTTCTCTTCAACAAAGTGACTTATTTAGCACACTGCACAAGACATAAAACCCATGTACAGCTAATAAAGCCTGAGCTGAGTTAGCAGACTACTACTACATATGATAGACACAGCTTGCACCTCAAGCATGACCAGGAAAGGAACACCTGCAGTGTTGAATTCCACAAATATTTTAATGCATATCTGCTTCAAGTAGCAGAGGCACGTTCTCTACAGGTTTTAAAATATTATCTTCCTGCAGTCTGCCTCCACTGTGGCTCAAAGTACAAATCAAGGTCCTGAAATTTGACAACGTATTCATCACCAAAAGCTGGAGTCTATCCTAGCTTAATCATAAGAAATTCCTGTTTTATAGGCACTGTGGAATTCTCCTGGTGTCCTGCAGTGCACAATTTGCAGTTTTCTTTAAGTCAGTCATGTCTGTAAATAACAAAAATTTAAAGCTTCGTCCAAGGTTTAAGTTCCTCTAATGCCCACCCTCTAAGCATTTAAGTATTTGACTGTAATAGACTGTTTGCTCTCAACAGAAGTCATTATTCTTCTAACTACACACATACAGTTTACTAGAAGTCTGACAATTCCAGACTAGGTTTAGGCACCACACACAAAGAGCCCATTTCTACATGTGAAAAGAAAGAAATGGTGTATTTTTCTATGTCTATGAAAAAGACCACACCCAAAATTAAATGCTACCTCTCTTTAATCTTTCTATACCCATCCAATGCCTAAATGTTAATTGATCTGCCTCTGAGCATCCACAGGGACTCTCCAGCTGCCAGGCTCAGGTTGCTCAGTGAGCAGCACCTACAGTTGCTCTGTTAACTGGCAGCACAGAGAGCAAAGCTCACCTTTACATCCAAGTTTGTATTTAATCAAGCAATCCTTCAGCTGTGAATCAGAGTACAAGGCTGACAGGTCACATGCTTCTGGTTGCTCTGCTTTTAGAGGAGGCTAAGCTCTTTATTGAGAGAGAATACGAATGTCAGTAAAAACAGATGGAGATCAGGTCTGAACAACCCTCCTGGCTGCACTGAAGACCACTGCCATAGAAGATCAAGAGGCATCAAAAAAGCCATCAGAAAGGAAACAAAAAGTGCTTAGATGACTAGAATAGCAGAGATGAAGAGAAATAAAGCCCAAAACCAGGTTCCAAAGACACACATACTTGCAAGAAGGAATGCAACTGAGAAGAAGCAACATTTTCATTGCTTAATAAATTACTATTTTGCAGACTTTTTTGCACAACAAATTAGAATAGGAAAAAGGAAAGTTTACACATAAAACTGCTATCCGCTAAAGAAAGGCATTTATTAATTAACTGACACTTCCTTGCTGAAATTTTCAGACTGGTTTGGAAGCTTAGGATACAGACAGAAAAATTTCTTCACTGTCCACCTTAGAATGGTTAACTGTTACTCACAAGTTAACAGTTTCCAGCCTCTTCTTTGCCAAGAAGTTACTGTATAAGATGCTGCCAACAACATAAATTCATCAGAAAACATCAATACGAAATGAATGACATATTTCAAAGTTTCTGATCACTTGATAAAAAAATAACCCTCTGAACTATGCATCCTGCCTGCTGGGCAAGAGAAAAGCAGTAGCATAGGACTACTACTAAGCAGTCCAAGACCTTCACGCCAGCTGTGTTCAGTACAGGTCCTGGGCTCATAAAAGACACAGGTAGGCTGTAACGTCTCTCTTTCAAACCACATCCAGAAATGCCCTGTATGAGTTCAAGTGCATCCCTTGAACACAGTGCCGAGTGGACAAGTTTCTCACTGTAATATCTCAAAGCATTCTGAACCAAGAAGTAGCCTGAATATTTTTAACCCAAGGAACAAAGTTACAGTGACATTACAGAATAAACACTTCAACCTGACATTCAAGCTCATTGGAAACTGTGCTTCCCGTAACCAGAACACCTCAATTCTGCTCACATAGTTCCAACAACCTTCCAGTTTCCCCCTCTCAACTTGGATTCTATGTAAAATGAATCTATGTAAAAATGAATTCTGTGTAAAAATTGAGGTATTATGCTCACCTCCAGAGCACTCATTTTATACATTGAGTACTTTGATTTTATTGAATGGGCTTAGAAGTTTAGCAGCTGGGTAAGCTAACATCATACAATTGGATCAAGTGGAGCCTTTCCAAAGGAGTGAGGAAAATGAATGCATTTAGGAAGTTCCTTGCACAGGCAAGAATTGTTAGGTATAAAATTTGGTTTGTTAGGGACACAAGACAGGTTAAACGGAATGCAACCACTACATAAACAAATGTTTCTGTAACTATTCATAAGGGCAACAGATAATACTACCTCTGGGTCTTCCACTGTTGCCAGGGTACTGAAAGTCAGACTCTTGAGTTCACAAAAATAACTCGCTGTGACTTTCTGTAATTTTCCACATTTGGATTTTTTTTTAAAGGGAACCTGGCACTCCATAAGATGAAAGACCTTACAACAGTCAAAAAAGCGTGTTACACTTTGGTGATAAACTGTCAAAGTCTTCTTTTTGGAGTATGGGAATTATAGATTACTTCTGGATTTTTGTTGATACTTTCTTTTTTCTATAATAAAATGGGAGTGTAAGATTACAACAAAACGGAAAACTTCAAACCTGTAACACAGTCTCTGGCAAATTCAGCTTCCAACTGTTATAGTCAACAAAAGTGCTTCCCTCAAAACAGACTGCAAAACAAGGGTTTTGATTCTACAGGCACTTTCCCACAGTGATAGTTGAAACGTAACTATTAGACCTCCTTCCACTACAGAAGAACCCATTTATTCCTTTTTCAGTTGATCACCATGCATTTACTTTAACAATGAGCAGAAGTAGAGATGCTTTTATTATCACTTGGATATTCCTGACTGAACAGTTCAGACAGGTTAAAAAACAAAATCAGCAACCCTTATACCTCAGACTACTACACTCTTCTAGAAGAACTTTTTTTTTTTTAATTTAAAAAAAAAAAACTGTATTATGATTCTTCTGAAAGAAGAGTGAGCAGAATCATTTCGCTCCAAATTCTATTTCTTTTTATTCTAAGACTTTCAGGATTTGTATAATAGTCTTAATAAAAAAGTCACCAAGGGAAATATGTATTTTAATTCTATGCAACTGTACATATCTAACAGTTTTTTTTAAAAAAAGCTTTAAAAATACAGATATACATTGAGGGGTCTGAGTTAAATTAACAACAATGCTAGTGGAACCAAGTATGCTATTACATAAAATTTTTTGGTATAACAGGACCTTAAATAATTTCAAGGTCCTTTTGTGATGACAGGGCAGCTATGAAAAATAGGACAGCAACAGATTAAGTAGATACGAAAATAAAAAATTTACAAACTTGGATTTTGAAATAGAAGCCTCCCAAATACAAACTAAAAAGTCCAGCTGATATAAACAAAGAAGCTCAAGCTAAAGCCTCTAAGTCTTTCATCACAAAAATTCTTCAGGAAGTACCAATACAGCAGTAACTCTGACCCAAAAATGTAACAAGGAGACTAAGAAAATACAGTTTATATGCCCTTATATCAACAAAAACTCGGTGGAAGACCAAAATTTAACTGATTTCAGAAAACCCGCAGATTATTAGAAGGCAAGCCAAACCTCAGTATTGTAATTGGCCTAAATTAATATATAAATACTGTTTTTACATCAGTCCTATACTTTCTAAAAGTTATAAAGATACCTGACCAAGAGAAGTTTTAATTTTCTGTCCTGAAACCTTCTGAACTCCATACTGTATGTGGCTCATATACATAGAGATGTATTATAAAGACTAGTATGTTACTTGAACTGAAAACCCCTCCAACATTACACAGACATGACTATATCAGAAGTTAAGAGAAAGCTCAGAATGCTGACTGGGCTGCCAGTGTCTGACAAGCAAAAATCATCAATGAAATGAGCTTGGTCCTCAGCTTCTTTATGTTTGATGAAGATCTCTGACCAAACTTCTACTGTGCATCTTCTATTGACTGTCCAGTGGAGTAAGAACGAAGAGTCAAAGATATTCCACCTTTCCTATGAAAGTCAATATCACACGAGCTTGTTTCCTAAGCAGATAGTACAAACATACAGAAATGACAGCAGCTCTAATGCCCAAACGGAGAGAGGTTTAAGTTTCTGACAGATGACTGCTCCCCACAGCAAGCTGGCCGCTGTGCTCTATCATTACCGGACCTCGCGTTTACCACCTCTCCATTAATCCAAGCTCCTCCGAGAAGCTGCTCTACAGGCCCAGCGCCGAGCGCATGTTGGTGGGGAAGTCCTGCAGGAGGTTCGCTTGCCAGCGAGCCTGATGTGTTATTTACAGCACACCCACACACCCTGCGATTAACTTCATTTCGCCTTTAATCAGTTTTAGAAGCTCTTATATGCCCCTGAATGCGGGGCGGCCAACCCCGAACAAAGGGGGAAGGGAGGGAGGGAAACCATACGCCTCCGCGGGGCTACCTGCAGGTACGCACGCCCCCCCACCCCCAACCCCCCTTCCCGGGGCACGCCGAGGGAGCGAGGTCCCTCCAGGACCTCTCCACCTTACAGCACCCCCGCCCTCGGCCGGCGAGGGGTTCGGCCCGCACCCGTCCCTAGGCCGAACGATGCCTCTCCG
>NW_008593598.1:0-28374 GCF_000691845.1 Merops nubicus | reverse complement strand
CGCCGGCGAGGCCACGCGCCCGCAGGTGTCCGTGTCTCCTTCCCGCAGAACGAGGACAAGAAGGCAGACCAGGGCAGCCTGGAGGACCTCTCCAAGGAGAAGGGCGTGGAGGAGCCCGACCGCGCGCAGCCGAGGTCCCCGCAGCCCTCCGAGCCCCTCGGCCTCCAGCGCAGGTCGCCGCTGATCAGGAACCGCAAGACGGGCTCCATGGAGGTGAGAGCCTGGCGTGCTCCCCGCTCCTCCAGGGGAGGTCCTTTGCTTGTTTCTGCTTTCCTGGCGTTCCTTTTAATGTGCAGGAGTTTTAATTGATTCTGGGAAAGGATCTGCAGGGGTTAAAGAGGGATTTTTTTGAAAGGCAGACCTCCCAAACTCCTCCCCATTGAGGAAGGTGAGGGGGAACACAGGTCAGAGGAGCTGACGAGAAAGAGAAGGGAAGGAAATGCTTGAGAAACACCAGAACTGTTTGGATTACATGGTCTGTAGAAGCATTGGTGTAACCAGGTACAACCTATTCACCTGGCCACAGTGACATCTTTGCCTTCCCTTAAACTCAAGCCTTTTCTCCCACAGTTCAGCTCCACCTTTCTGGTTCCTGTCTCCCACCTAAGATCTCATGCAAATCAGAGGTCCCTGCTAACAGACGGGTTTATTACAGAGTGTTTAAACTGTAAGGTTTTAGAACTCTCCCATTCATTGATTTGCTAAAGTAACAAAGATCAATCTTACTGTTACTTCTCTCCTTATGTGTCATAAGGCTGACTTCACAGACAGCAGGTAGCTGGTACCTCCAAAGTGCACTAGAATTGCCCTTCCTTTTGGAGGGCTCTCACAGGCATTTTTGCTGTTTTCTGAACCAGTGAAAACAGAGATTTAGGGCTGGAGGTATTTGTTAGCTGGCTTCCACCTCTGTGTCACTCATGATGCAATCTTTGCATACAGCACACACTAAGTTAAAGGGGATATACCTGGCCCCTGCTGAAGAAGGAAGTCTATGTGCCAGTGGTCCCAGCAAGGGTCTATGGGGACAAGGAGCTCAGTACATGAGACCCTTCCTACTTTTGAAATCTCCACTGTTCCACAACCCAACACAAACTTGAAATTAGAATTGAGGGTGCACTGTCACAATCCTAGCGTACAAGTACCTTTATGCTTCTTGAAAACTGTGATTTTTAGGGGAGAGACATACTTTCCTTTACCTTCAGTTGATGTATAAAGGCTTTTGAGACCAGTGGGTAGGCTGGAGCATGACACTGATTATACTGTCTTTGCAGGTGCTGTCTGAATCCTCTTCCAAGTCAGGAGGTTATCGCCTCTTCAGCACTTACTCCAGGCAGTCTTCTGAGATGAAGCAAAGTGGCCTAGGTACTGTACTTGACCTGTAGCCAGCCTGCTCACCTGTGCCTCTGTTTCTGAGAGCATCCATCTGTCTCTCCACATACACATCTGGCTTAAGTTCCTCATGTGTTTTTCTGTGTGTATTGTGTCTTCTGTTAGTGTTTAGACCACTGTAGAGACTATCTTATTTTATTTCCTTTCGTGTATGATCTGTGATCTTCTCCTTCAGCTTCTAGCAACAGAAGATGCACTTTTCTTCCTTTACAGTATGGGAGCAACAGAACAAGCTGTGTACTTGCAGGTTGGCCTTCTGGTTCCGTGCTGTTATCATTTGCCATACCATTTCTGAACTTAGTAGGAAGAGATGATTTTACATGGAAGCTAGCATGCTTTCTGTCCTGCAGAACAGTAATTTACATGCAAAGCTGCTCTTCATGTAAGACTATTCTGTTTCTACCTTTGCTTCATGAAGATCTCTTGTATGGAACAGATCTGTCATCTGCAACAGTGTTTGACAGCTCTCTAACTGAGCTGGAATCTCTGGTTAGTCATTTTTTTCATGGTAGCCAGCAGAAGAGAATATTTTGGGGCCCTTAGTGTTCTCTGTTTGTCCTTGAAACTTCTGTTCCATCATCCTAACCTAAACTGTATCTTAACAGTTGAAATTAATCCTGAAATATTTTTGCTATAGCAAGATCTATTTGGAAACTGAAAAGCTGTCTTTGCTCTCATGAGGTTCAAAGATAGCTGTGAAACCTTGATCTTGCAGACAAATAATAAGCACCAGGAGGTGGAATTGCCCAAGTTAAGCCCACTTTCTTTTTTCTCTAAAACCATTTTTGCATTATGGCACGGCCATAGACTTGCAGGAGTTCTGACTCATCAGTTCTTTATGCTGTTATGTGGACATCCTGCAACCAAGAGATTTCTGAAAGACCTGATAATTTCTTTGTCACTTTTGAAAGAGCTGCTTCTTTGGAAGCTAATTCTCACCAAATCAAGGGAATTTTCTTCGGAGTGGTTTGGAAGTGTCTCTGGAGTCTGCCAGTTATTTCCAGCCAGCTGGAAAAATCTAAGAAGGAATGGCTGCTGTGTATTATTTTCAGAGTAATATGCATCAGAAGGGCACAGCAGCCTTGGCTGGTGTGATTTCTGAACGTGCTGTTTCATGTGGTGCATCTACTCCTGCCTTTCACAGACCACCTGCAGGGTTAGGTAAGCTGTAACAGACTGCCCTGCTTAGGCTTGAAGAAACCTGTGGTTATCCTGTGAGTCCGTGTGAATCGATACCGGAGTTTCTGAGGGGGCACAAGAGGTTCTGCTTGGAGAACTACTGAACACAGCAAATGCTGTGTGCAAACTGTCATTACTGTTTGGATGTCTGAGTACTAGAAGGCTTATGATCTGAAAAGCAGATGTTACAGCCCATTTACTACAGCCTGGCAGAGGAATGTTTGTTTTGGCAACAGAGAAGACCACTGCTATTTTTCCGTGACAACAAAATTTGAAATGTAATCTCAGCAGGTTTAATTTCAGGTTCTTGCCTGACTTGCCTTGCTGGGAAGCTAGTGCTGGTCACTCTCTCAACTGTGAGACCTCTACTGAGTTACTCAATCCAGCCATCTCTCTTCTCTGTAGAGTCTTGCAGCTGCAGGCACAGGAGGATTGAGCAGGAGAGACCTGTGGTGCAACATCAGCTCGCACAGTCCTTAGTTAATAGGATGTCCAAATTTCTCTTAACCTGAGAGCTGTTAAGAATGATGCCTTTTCATGCAAAAGTCTAGCTCTTTGAGGAATCTTCCTGATTCCTTTCCTGCTTGGCTTGTAGAAATCTAATTTTTTCCCCCTTTAGGATCTGAAAAGTGCTCTTTCTGTGAGAAATAATATGGAACTCAGAGGGGGCAGAGCTTTGCCTTTAATACTTGTCTCAGCAGCTGTGCTATGAAGGGATTAATTTAGATGCTACCTGCTCTTTCTGAGCTTTTTCTGAAGCAGAGCCTATCTCCTGTTGCCTGACTTTGTCAGTGGTTAGCCATCATTATCTCTGGGAGGACGTCTGTTCAGGTATAACCTCCTGTGTTGGGCATGCAGGGACAGGGAGCAGGACAGAGCTCCTAAAATAACTATGCTGCCATACCTGCCAGATTTGTGTCTTCCCTGTAATTCAAAGAATGCCTTGAGCTGTCTGTTTGGGAAAGGGGTGGGCTGCAGCTCGCTTTGTCTGTGCAGAGTGGTGTTGTGGAGTTTGCCACGTTCTCCTCACCAGGAGCAAGTGCATGACTGTGAGCTGCCTGTGGCAGTCTGTGTGCTTCTAGCCTGAGAAGCCCGGGGAAATTTCGTTGTCTTTCTTTGCTTGCAAGAACACTTCAAAACAGGGTGAAATCACTCCTTCCTGCTTGAGCAATAAGGTGTTGTATTGCCAGTGGGCATGAAGCTTTGTGGAGACTTCCAGAGGGAAATAAGGGATGTCCGTTTTTTCAACATCTGAAATGTTGAATGTACATCTAAAAATTACATACACAAAAAAGATCCAGCACATACAGTAATTTCTAGCAAATGTTGCTGCATCTTAAGCCCAAGTGACTAGTACACCATTGTGTTCTTTAGGATGCACGTGTGTGTGTGTTTGCTTTGGCTGCAGTCATCTAGATTTTACTGCAGACAACTGCTATCACCTGTAGAGTCATCTCTGTAATTCTCTTCTGACTGAGGGGTGCCTCTCTGCTGTGGGATGGCACAGACACTGGGGGTCCTTACCCTGATGATTAGTGGCATGAGGTTGCTCATGACAGAAAGTCATAAAAATCTTCTGTTCTAGTTTTATTTGCCAGTAAATGAGTCTGTTGGCTTTTTTTGTTGTTTGCTTGCTTATTTGTTTTTGAGCTATGAAAGGATGATGAGGAGCATCTTCTTGGCTGCTGCTTGACAAAATTTTGTTTGCATTCTGAGAGATTCCAGTTACTGCTGAGTCAGTGCTCAACTTCAATTTAAGGCAGGAGGAGGAAACTTTCAAAGACTTGTGCATCAGTTGCCCTGCAAGTGAGAGTTCTTTGCTGCTTTGTCCAAGGCCATGTATGTGCTAGTCTGTCCTGTGGGAAGCTACCAGCAGTGCCACAGTGGTGGAACAGCTTCGATTTGGGGTGAACACCCCTCACTGTTCCCAGGAGCAGATGTCATCAGCCCAGACCGAGCTCACATGTGAGTAGCTCAAAACATAGGATTTGTGTTTTCGCCAGAGAAGCCCTGACTAAGAAGTAGCTTTGCAGAGGAAGAGCTGAGGTCCTGGAGAGCAGCACGGGGGCAGGAGACAGCGGTGTGTCCTCACACCAAAGGCAGCCAGCAGCATGCAGGCCTGGAGCAGCAGGAGCCAGCGGCCAGGCTGAGGGCTCTGGTGCTCCCCCTCTGCTCAGCTCCTGTGGGACTCTCTGAAGTGCTGCTGCCCTGCCCCAGTTCCCCGGTGCCAGTAGGGGCTGGGGGTAGCAGTGTGAGCCCAGTACGGGGAGGGGGGGGTGGATGAGGGCTGGAGTGCATGACCTGGAGGACAAGCTGAGAGAGCAGGGCTTATTCAGATCAGAAGCTGTTGGGAGTGGAGATCCTCATGCTATCCAGCCACCTAAATGGGAGGCTACAGAGACAGACTGTCCTCTAAGGCCTGTGCTCATAGCATGAGAATCAAGAGACACAAGTTGCAGCGTGGGAAGTTCAAATGAGCTAGGAGGAACAAAGTTCTCACCGTGAGCGTGCCAGATGTGAGGCCCAGGGAGGTTGTGGAGTCTCCTTGGAGGTAATCAAAGCTTTCCTGAATAAACCCTAGCAAACTGACCCATGCTGGCCCTGCTGGGGTGTTGGGGGAAAAAAGCCTCCAGAGGTTCCTTCCAACCTAAATCATGCTACAATGCTGTATTTTAGAATCTAGAGCTGCTTGCAATATAGGCAGGATCTTTTTAGCAGTAGTAACAGTTGCACTATTCCAGTTGAAGACTAATAGGTGGTATGTTATGTTTTTTTTATCTTGGCAGACAAGGTGGAACAAGATCAAACTGCTTGTTTCTGTAAGCCTTTTGTAGGTGGGAGTAATGTTTTTAGCAGTTGATATTCTCGGTACAGAATGCAGCATCAAGATGGCTTAGCAGAGAATTTATAGCCAATCAGTGGCTTTGTCTGGCCTATAGTGTGAGGTCTTGTCTTACAATTGATTTCCTCAACTGAAAGAATCCTGTTTCAAATGCCTGATGTTCCCTAAATATCACATAAAGTTGTCACTCTACAGAACACTGTGCCTTGGAGAAGCAAACACCAGCAGTTGCCAAAGCCACCAGTATTAGGTTGCTCTCCTATGCACAAGACCATCTTGCACACCATGTTCCTAGCCATAGGATAAGCAAAGGTCCATGCTGTGTGTGCATCTGGTGCTTGGCATGGTAGTTCATAGAGCAGTTGGCCCTTCTCTGGAGGGCAAGACATGACCAAGAGGATGTGAAATATCATCTGCACAGCAGCTTGTGAAAGAAAGCTCTCTGGTCACATTCCTTTCCTTACTGCTGGACAGAGGGATTAATTCACATTTACTGATCAATAAGATCAGTCAGTCCTTTCTTCTTCTTGGTGCCCTACAGAAGATGGAACTTTCCAAGGAGTGAGGGCAGAAGAGCAGAGAAATGGAGCCCTGAGACTTGGACATCAGTGATTTGGCAGCCTGGCTTTTGTGACCCGAGTGGCTAGATTTCCTGACTGCAGGGTGTCAAGGTGTTTCTTCTGGTCCAGGCGAGAAAGCCAAGTGGAAATAAACCCCTGGACAGAGTTAGGAACTTTCCTGGTGTTTAGTTTTTGGCTACCTGTTGCGCATTGGAGACTACTGAATTTAGAATGGGGAGTACAGCCTCGCTGTGCTCCCGGGCATAATGTCTTTTCTGCCCCAGAGACCGCCTGTGAACCGGCCCGTTCGTTCCTCCTCCTTTGACTAACCCTGCTTTTCTGTAGCTGCATGCAGTGGAGACACAATACTAACACCTTCCATGCCTTTCCAGGGTCGCAATGCACCGGCCTGTTTAGCACAACTGTGCTGGGAGGCTCCTCCAGTGCCCCCAACCTCCAGGACTACGCCCGCAGCCATGGCAAAAAGTTTGCCAGCAGCCTGACATACAAAGACGGTATGTGTGCTCCCTGGGCAGCAGCTTGGTAACTGGTGGACTTCAGAGTCTCAGGAGACTGCTGAGGCAAGGCTTAGAGTGCTGAGCAGACAGACAGCTGGGTGTGTGCGCTTGCCCCATCCGCAGCGCTGCCTTCTGTCATCTCCCAGGAAATGGGGATCCTAGCTAGGGCAAGACAAGGAGTTTTATGCTGATGTATGGTATTGCTAGAGTCTGACTTTGGTGTGACCTTTTCATACTACTTGCTGTTGTGGAGGAGGATTGGTTGGTCTAGATATTAAATAGCTTTGTCCTGTGATGGAAATCCAGCATATTACATTACCTCGCTCACCTTGGTGATCTGGCTGATGCTAAACAAAGCTGCTGTGGAGACAGTAACCCTCCCTTGTGGAAAATGGAGCCATCCAAAGGCAGAACGATGTGCTGGGGGTGGATAAAGATGGGTACTAGAGTAGTGCTGGGCACATGGAAGAATCTGAGGTAGCTGTCAGAAAGCATGTGTAATAAGCCTGAAATGCTTGAGGGAAGTGAGATACCTGGATAAAATACTGCAAAAGGACTGGAAAGTCTAGTTCCTGTGCAGTTCTGCAGAAGCTGCCTTGAAGTTCAGCAAGACAGTCTCCTAAAATGGATTTGGGTCATTAGTATAAGTGTTGCCCAGTGCCTGTGGGTGGAGGGGAGCTGCCAGCTGTGGATTGATCTGCAGGTCGTGCTCGAGCATTGTGCCTCCAGAAGCAGCGAGTGTGCTGCTGTTTTCAGGGAGATGGAAGCACAGGAAAGACTGAGGTGTCCTGAAGGAGCTGGAGCTGTGTAATACACAAGTGCTGGTCTGTTGTGATCCCAATAACGCAGGCACTCAGACTCTAAGTCCTGATTAACAGGCCATTTGTTGGAACTCTTGAGCTGAGCAGTGCCAAAGAAGCCATCCCATGAGCAGGATCTGCACAGCACACTGTGCCCTGGCTCGGTGGAGATCCATCTGATGTTGCACAACTTGGTCTGCCCAGCATCTGAATGGATGTAAGATCGTCTGTTCTTTTTCCTTTTTGCATTACTTCTCAGAAATGGCATTTTAATCAATACAGAGTCAGAGTTTACAGTGCCTTTCTTATTTGGATCACGATGGCCTCTAGCACTGGTGGGTTACAAGGTAAGATGAGTAATGCAGTAATTTGTGGCCTTTGGGGAAAACAGGAAGTTGTTTCGTTTGGATATTTGTCCTGTTCTGAGGCAAGGAAGATGGCCTAGCAAATCAGGGCAGAAAGATGCTATCCAAAACTCAGGCCTGCCGGAGCCGTCTGAGTGCCGCTGCATGGAGGCCATTGGGTGGGCTGGCTTTCTGTGCTGCTGCTCACTGCTGGAGGAGAAAACTGTGACTGGCACCTCTGCAGGGAGCTGCCAGCACAAGCAGGCCATGGGTGACAGGCAGGGAGGGTGAGCTGGAGGACGGATCTCAAGGCAGCAAGTGCAGGCTGCTCATAGGTCCCAGAACAAGTTCAGAATGTTTGGCACAAGACTGGGGTGCGAATACCAGGAGAGCCACCAGAAGGGCCAGCAAGGGCTCTGGCTGCTTTTCTTCCATAGCTCTGCAAGCAGTGTGAATCCAAGGCAGCACTAATTATCAGGCAAGAGCATCAAAGACTGCTTGTTCTGTACTCAGCTGGGGCAGGCCAGGTTCTGCTCAGGCCCAGTGCTGTGCTGCTTTTCTCCATAGGCAGTGTAGTGGAGTGTGCCTGCAGCTGGCTACATGCATCCCAGGTCCAGAGCAGGGTCCTGCTGCATTAGCCTGAGCTCCGGGACAAGGTCTCTGCATGCTGAGACACAGTTGTACCCTCAAGCACTTAAAAGGCAGATGTAATTAACCAGTGTGTGACTAACGCAGCCTGGAATTACTCATCTTGATGTCACACTTCTGTTTTCATGTTTCTTAGTGTGCTGTGGCACCCTCTGCTACCAGCACCTTGCTGCAGTAAGAGCAGTTGTGAGGAAGAAGCAGGGGGCTTGCGAGAACAAGTAGGAAGCAGAAGGGTGTTTTAGCTTCTGAGGAAAGTGGTTTGGAATATGAAATAAGCCCTTGATGTAAGCCTGTTCCTGCTTAAAGGAGCACCAGTGAAATGTTGAACCATAAAATGTAAACCAGACATCACTAGAGCTGAGTACAGTAAGTGACACAGCAGCTACAGCAGGCACTGGGAGCACATTGGTACCAAGGCCTCTTTCACAGTCATCAGGCTAATCATGTTTAAAAACCTTCAGATTCTGGAGCACGTCTTTGCATGAAGTGTTGGATATTTTTTCCTGGCTGTGATGCTTTGAGGCGTGGTGCATGGCTTGTAGCACTTCGCCAAAGACTCGCTCAAGGGAAGTCCAGTGGGTCTCATTTCTGAAGCCTTTTTTGCTTGGGGTTGGGGCTAAGGAGGGCTAAGGAACACTTCCATGGAAGGCTGTGTCCCAACCTCAGGTTGAGAGAAGGTCCCCTGATGGCAGTGATCTGAAGTTGGCTTGTCTGAAGCCAGGGATCCCATAAGCTGTGCTGCAGTACCATTTACACTGATGTGCTGAGAAGGCAAGGGAGAGCTCTGGTGGGCAGTGGAGATGGTACCAGCCAGCTGGCTGCAGCTGCAGGACTTGGGCACTTCTAAGTCATTGCATGTGCAGGGAAGATTGTGATGCTCTGTTTGTTGAGTCGAAAGAAAGAACAACAATTTTTAGGGCTGTTACGCTGGTGAAGGAAATGGCAGCAGGTGTGAGAGTTGGTTTGGTTTAAATAGAATATTTGGCCAAGTCAGTGGATGTACCTAGAGAAGCACGATGGGGGTGTGGAGCATAAATTGGTATGTGTACCTCCTGACTTTGGTGTAGAGGGATGGGTGGACAGACCCTATTGACTAGCTAGTATGGACACATGAAACATAAACGAGAAATAAAAGGATTTTCTAATATTTCCTAAAAGTTCTTAAATAGCAGCAAAAGGTATGTGTAGCTGGGGCTTCACATCAAATCCCAAATAGAGATAGTCTGATCTTGACCATTCTTTCCCATGATAGCTGAGAAACTTCCAGTGTGGGAATAAACTGAAGTTTTCAGGTTTCTGGTTTTGGTTTTTGGGGTTGTTTTTTGTGCATATGGAGACTAATCCATGTCTTTTAAAGCTCATCTGCTTGCACTCCATCAGATGCACAGAGTCTATGCCTGCACTGTCTTTCCTATGGGTGATTTCTGTGGGAGAGCTTGGCCTGGCCCTGGGACATGGCCAGGAGAAGCCTGAGGACCACACCGACAGCTGTACCCCAAAACCTCTTCCATCCTGTAGTGCTTTGAGCAGCAGAACTGCAGAGGCAGGCAGGTCTTCAGGGGTCTTCTCCTTGTCCCCTCATTAGGGAGTTGCCTAAGCTCCTAGGCAGCTCCGTTTAGCTTGCATGAGGAGGATGTTCTGAGCTGCACGTACCTAGGCCAGAGCACCTCAGCTCCTCTGCAGGACAGTCAGCTTTTTCCTGGGGCAGAGGTGACTCCTGAGCCTGTCCTGCTGTGGTGCTGCTGCCTGCTTGGCTGTGTGCTCCTGTGGCTGTGGGCATGGCCGAGCCGCACCCCGCACGGCACTGAGCCTGGGGCACCCCCAGGATGCTGCAGGTGTCGGGGGAAGGCACGAGGTGCTGTCTGTGACTGAGAAGGTGTGGCTGAGGGCTTTGCAGCACTGGGGTGCCAGCAGGGGACGTGGGGAGCTGTCAGGGCACGAGGCAGCCCCGAGGCTCCATCAGCCCTGCAGGTAGGGTGCCCGGGGTGCCACAGCGGTGCCAGCGGGAGCGTGTGTTCTGGGGGCCAAGAAGAGGGCGATCCTGAAAGGGTAGTTGCAGGCATATGAAGGTCGGGGGATCTTTAGAAGAGGCTGTTAACTGAGATGATCTGTTTTTATTTCCTCAGAGCTCTTGTCTATGCCAGCCGTAAAACGATTTTCTGTGTCGTTTGCAAAGCATCCGACTAATGGTACGTTTGCTTCCTCGGTTCCACGTTCCCTCACACTTCTAACCCCATGCTCACCTTCAGTTCTCTCTGCACATACTCTCCTCTCAGCCTTCTTGTGTTTTCTTGTGTCTGTGTATCTGGTGTGCAAATATGCTTCACCTTCCCCCGTTGTCTCCTTGTGACTAACGTTCATCCATCCTCTGTTACTGCTCAGTGGTTCCTCTGCTGTCCCCCAAGGCATTTGTGTACCAGGTGAAAAAGCAAGAGCAGAGGCTCTGGGACTGGGCTCCTAAAGCAACCTCTAACTGCACTGCTGATGATAAGACCCTTTTTCATGCTCCCTTTTGAGGGGTGGGTGTCGGGGAGAGAACACCTTTGGGTCGGGTGTTGGGGTGCCTATATCCACTCCATATCCTGAGAATATCCGCAGCTTAGGCCCTCGGTTTCTGTGATGCAGATTTGCAGGACAAATCCCAGGCTAGCCTGAGACTGCCCATGTGTCAGCTGGCAGAGCACGGGCTGCCAGCCTTCCCTCTGCCCGTGGTACTGCTGCCCAGCCATCACAGGAGCACCGGGAACCTCAGGGCCTCCTGTGTGCAGACTTGTCTGTTAGGGTTGTCCCTTGGTTACTCCAGGCGTGGTGATGTTGGTGGGAGTAGGGTTACCTTCCTTGCAGACACTATCCTGGGACTGGTGTCTCTCCAGAGCTTTCACTGATGTGCTGTTGGTGGGCAGTGCTGGCTCGGGACTGCTGCCTTCCTGAGGTAGGGGTCTGGCACCTCATCACCCAGGGGGATGTAACCTGCTTCACTCCTGTGCTGCTTGTAGCTTCGAAAGAGCTTGGCAAAGGGCGTCTGACAGTGCTTCTGTTGGCTCACTACCTCTGCTTCGTGTTGCTGCTAACCTGACACCTCAGCTGTCAGTCTTTGAGGTTAAGGGCCATTAGTTCTGTTGCAGCAGATGCCTTGAACTAGTGTTTACTGTCCAGGCCTTGCACAGAAACTTCTGAAAAGGTTTGTTTCACAGCACCACTCCTACCTTGTGGCTCCTGATGTTGAGACAAGTTAGAAGCAAAGAAGATGACTGAAAGATACCGGTTGTTTCTGTCTGAGGTGATCAAGGCTGCTTCTGCCATCTTGTTGCTTATTAACTGTGAAGATATTCTGTTCTGCGTGATCTGGAAGGTGAAAGAAGCTCAGAAGACTGCTACGAAGACCAAAGTTTTGGGAAAGATGAAAAGGGAAGGGGCAGCTAAATGTGGCTTTATAATTTCAAGTGATGGAAGAGAGCTGATTTTCTGTGTTCGCTTGGTTTTGTTTTTCCTGGAGTGGCCAACTGCTCAATTTGTCTGTATGTCTGGATGCCATCTGAGCTCACGTGGTATATGTCAGCAGGATGTGTTGTTCTATCTTGACAGTCAAGCTTGTACCAAGCACCAGTCTTTCCTAAGCCACACAGTAAGGCAATTGTCTCTGCCCCAAACACAGTAAAGCGAAACTGGGCGTCGGGTTTTTCCCAAAAGCCCAATGAATATTTCTAATGGCAAAATGCTTCATATTCAGGAAAATAAAGACAGAGATCCAGCAGGTATGAGCTTCAAGTTAGGTATATTTGGTCTAGGCTTGGCACTGGTTTTAGCAGGAAGGATGTTTAGCCACATGGACCACTCACCTAAGGATGCAAATCTATTCACAGCTCTGAATCTGGATTTTGTTTCTGAAGAGCTGCCTCTGTGTGGTGGGATGGGATGGGTGAACCAGAGCAGTTGCCAAAGCATAGCATCAGGCCAGATGGCTTATGGCCTGGTCTTATGGGACTTGGAAGCATGACCTGAGTCCTGAGGCTGTGTATGTGGAGGAGAAGACATGCCTGCGTGTTAGCATCTTGTCTGCCGTGAGAGGGATCGCAGAAGGTCGCACAGGGCTGTTCTGAGAGTCTAGGGAAGGCAGGTCAGCGCTTCTGTGTCCCTCTGTTCTTCTACACTCTGACCTCTGCCTTCAGCCAGACCCTGCTGCAGCCCTGGCTGTGTGCTGGGCCATCTGCTCCCCTCCCTGTGCTGAGGTGCCTGCACGTGGCTGCAGGACTCAGGCACTCTGTGGGCAGTCTGGACTCCTGGGCTGGGCTGGAGGAAGGCGAGCACTGGCCCGACCTTCTCACCCAGCCCAGCCCGAGCCACTAGGAGCGTGTCCTAAAGTTCATGTGCTTGGCAGGGTTTTGCTGAGCAGGATGAAAGCTGCTGCTGAGGGCTGCCCTGTGCCACAGCCGTGTGGCAGAGCCTGGGCCCGGCAGGAGCTGGGGGTGCAGAGCTGGGGGTGCTGCTGGCCTGCTGCCTGCAGGGGGGCTGGCTCCAGCGTGTGCTGGGGGTCTTTACCCGGCCCGGCTGGTGCTGGCAGCTCCGTCCCCGTGTCTCCCCGCCTGCACCTGCCCCTCTCCTCACTCTGTGGCCCCTTTCCTCCAGATGTGCTTGAGCACCACCACGTTGCCCAGTTGCTGCGCCGTTTTTCCTCTGACTATGCCACCAGCCGGAACATCTCCCTGGATGCCACTCTAGCTCACCACCTCCAGCAGTGCTCCTACCACCTGCGCCTCTTCAGGAGCTGGCTGATCTCAGGGCAGGAGGACTTGGAGTGTCTTTACGGTACTGCACGCTGCAGCTGCCTCCGTCCTGTGCTCTTGTAGCTGAGCAGGGACCACTGTCTGCTTTGGAATGCAAAGTATGCTTTGCTTCTAAAAAAGGAAAGCGTTTCCCTCACTGCATCCCTTAGATCTCTGGAGCTGCTGCAGCAAGCTGTGTGGGGTGTTGCACCCGGCAGTTTTGGAGCCTTAGGAGCAGCCTTTCCACACAGAGCCAGTGCTCTTCATGTGGCTGGAAGTGCTCTTTCCATCTTGGGCAAGTGTTCCTTGCCTCCTTCCTTTAGCCCCCAGGGTAAGTCCTTAAACTCCCTTCAGGTTGGATGCCGAGCTCTCATTAGTGTGATGCCCTGTGACACGCTGCCCAGTGCAGGTCCTGGTGGGCTGCTGCAAGGTCTGCTCTTAACGGAGCAACCAAAGTGAACAGCAAGAGTGTGGGAGGAAAGAAGATTAAGGAGGTGCTGCAGCTGGTCACACACAGAGTGAACCTGCTGGGGAAATTTTGGGGAAGTGAGTGCTTGTGGGATTGTGGTGTTTCTAAGGAGACCAAGTTAAGATAGGGTAGAAACTGAGCTTCTGTGTGGCTGCACTGCATGGCATCTGTTCTACCTGTGCAGACCTTGGCAGCATGTCTTGTCTCTGGTGGGGAGAGGTAGGCGATTGCGGCATTGGATCTAGATGTTGTAAATCAAAGCTTGCTGCTGTTTCCGTGGTATTTCAGCCTCTGGCACAGACAGGAAATTGGGCACGCTGAGGTCCCAGTGCTTCTAAGACAAGTGGAAAGGTTCCTCTCTGAAGGGGCCCTTGCTGAGAGGGGCAGTTAGCTTGGGCTGGCTGGTGATGTTTATCTTGCACCGTAAAACCTGCTTGGTGCATGTGGCTTGCTGACCTGTGTGGTGTGATGCATGGACCTCCTTTCCATTCAGACCCATAGGTGGAAGGGGCAGAGACAGTGTAGCTTCTCATGTGGTGAAGCAACAGGATCAAGTGTTTTCAGAGCCTGGAAAATGAGGATTTTTCTGACACAGTCTGTTTTTTCTTGATATGGCCCTTTCTGTCAAGTAGGTAATTTGAAGATGGCAGTTGTTTTTCATATATAATTAGGACAATCCTTGGTTTCCTAGCAACCAATCCTAAAGAGAAGCAAAATTGCTTCAAGGGAAGAGATTCTGGAACGGAGCAGACAGCTCCAAAGCAAAAGCTGAGCGTCCCCTGCTGCAGACCTCGGCCGTCTCCTGTGAGCTCTGGTAGGGACTAAGGAAAAGAGCTCAGTGCTTTGGGCAGCAACACGCCAAATACTGCAGCATGGTGCTGGGCTGTGCAGCCTGCCCTAATGCAGCCCAGTGTGTGAGCTTCATTCCTCAGCATGGCAGCCTTCCTGTGTGGAAACACATCTCTGCGCTCAGCAACTTTGTTCTTGCTGTTTTCTCAGTCTGTCATCAAGCCTACAGTTCATTAGTGTGCTGGGGATACCTGCTGGGGTTCTGCTCAGAGCAGATGTTTTTCTGGTCTCTGCAGCTGACAGCCCAACTTCCCCCCCTTGTGAAAACTTACATATTCCCATCCTCTCTTTCTTGGCTTTCAACCATACTTCTATCCACAGTAAGAAAATGTGATTTAAAAGATAGAATTAGGGTGTTAAAAGTATGCAGTTGGCATCCATAGTTGGAAAGATCAATAGTGGAACCCTGGAGCAGTCTGTCTGGGAGCCTGTGCTGATCTGTGTGGTCATAGCCAGGAGAAGAAGAGTGTGAAGCAAGTTCCTGTTGGTAACGTGTTGCAGTGAACCTGAAGCCAAAGGTGGGGAGAGCCAGAGGGGCCCTGTGCTGCTGAGCAGACAGGAGAGCAGTGGGTGATGCTCAGTGTGAATAAATGAAAATGGCAAGGGAAAGCAGCCCCTGGTTCGTGTAGGAAAAGGCAGGCTCTGATCTGGCCATCACCACTTGGGATGGTGTGGAAAAGGTAGAAATGGATGGTCTGGGGAAGATGTCTGTGATAGTGGTTGGAGTGATGGGGACCTGCAGTTCAACAGCTGTTCCAGTGCAGGAGTAGGAGAGTTCTCACAGAGGCAGCTTCCAAAAGAAGTGACTTTGTTTTCCATGCAGAGTGAAACTCCTCACCGTGGTACATGGGCACATTGGGAGCTTAACTGAGTTCAAGGGGAGACTGGAGAATATGGAAGAGACACATCATGTTCAGAGCACTTCTTAGATGCAGGTCACCAGTGTGTGGGGGGCTGCTGAGAGAGGAGTCACTACATGCTGTCTTGTCTATAGCCCTTCATTCCTAGCCACTTCTGGTACTGTGGGCAGGAAGGAGCTGAACAGACCTGCAGGCTGACTGTCCAGGCTTCAGTGTAGAGAGGCTGGTTAGCAAAAATCCCAGTTCATGTATGTACCATATGTGCATGTGTAAACACATACAAGTATTGGAGTTCTCCCAGCAAAGTAAGGCTGGACTGACCAAGCAGGTAGAGAGGAACTTGCTGGGCAGGCTTTCTTCCATGACTTTCTGAATCTGTGCTGAGACAGGGCAAGTGCTTCTTTACTCCCAGGCAGCCAGCATATGGCCTGCAGACACACAGACCTGTTGAGGACATGCCAGGTACCAGGTCTGCCTGTGCTTTCACAAGGCACCCTCTCCACGCCAGTCTGGAGTTCCCAGCTGGAGAGCTGGGCAGTAACTCAGCAACTTCTGCTGATCCAATTGTGTGTAGTAATGTTCAGAACTCCCAGGCAAAAATATAAGACACATAAAGGATTACTTTGGACCAGAAAGGCTTCTCATCTGAGTTTTCCTTGGCCTCTGTCTTCGTCTGCTGGCTGGCAAGGGTTTAGCTGCTTTCTACTTGTCAGCCTGCTGCAGCAGCAAGTACATCCTCTCTTTCTCTGGTAGTAGAGAAGCTTGCTGTATTTGGGACCTCAGCTGCATCTTAGTAAAGCTGAGGAACATGCCATTTGAACTACTGAAGACTGATCCCTTGGCATGCCCACTAGCCAGGAAGACTGCTAGCTCCCAGATGATCTGATGGCTTACCAGCTCTGAAGGACCATCACACCTATTTCATTCTGGGCTGGGCAAGTGTTCCATATAAACTCAACGTTCCCAGCCCACATTACACAGTAAGTTTTCTTCTTGTCTCTCTGGCATATACATAGAATTTAGGAAACTGTGTTACCTTTATTCAAATTAGATGTTTCCTCTTAATGAAATGGTATTGATTTCCTCTTGAAGGTTTAGACTGGAACATCTCCTGCAGTAACCAAGAAGACAGAAGTGAATTCAAGGTCTTGTTTTCTTCCTTGTTCTTCCTTTTTTTCCAGTATAAAAATCTGCTTATTTTAGTTCTGCTGCTAAGACCTTTGGTTGAATTTCCTTTCAGATCTCAGGGTGACTGAAGGAAATAGAGCTAAATGGATGGAAGCACCTGTTACACCCCCTGTGAAGGAGTGGTAGGGTAACACAACACACAGGCTTCACTCAGAGACCAGGAGTGTATTTGCTCGCTGTTCAAGTCACGGAATCATGAAGTAGGTGTTGGCTCTTTCAGAATTCATCACTGTGTAGTCCAGGTAGAAAAGGTGCTGCTCCTGGACTTAGTTTGAGGATGTGGCTGCTCACAAGGGTTCACAAGGGTTGTGTCAGTGTGTTCCTAGTGGCTGCTGGAGTCCCCTCGAAATCTGGGATTCACTGGTTTAAATGGAAGATTTGAGATAGGTGCACGGGTCTTCATTTTTTTTTTCAGTAACACAGTGTGATCTCTGCAAAAGGGTCCTTACACCAAATCACCTTCTTAATGGGCCTGTGAATGGTCTTATTCTGTGTTGGTACTAGGCAGCTCTAAAAGTCTTAACTCTAAGAGGAGAGTCACTCTCTCCTTTAAGATCTGGAACACCTCTCCATATACCCTGGTTACAGCAGGCAGACTTCCTGACAGTGTGCAGTGAAGTGTGCATGTGCCAAGAACATGAAGCTCCAGGGAGCAGAGCTCAGAGGGGAACATGGTTAACACAGCTGTCACATGAGTGGGCCTTAGGCCTTGGCATCAGAATGCCAGGGAGAGCCAAAACAAGAGCTGTAATCCTCTAGCTGGAGTTTACCTGTGGTGCTCTTACCTGCAGCATGGCTTCTGAGGCAATGCCACTCTCTCTGCTGCTGCATCAGGATGTTGCTGCATTGTTGATTCAGAGTGGAGATTGCCCCATAGCTGCTGCTCCACATCACATGCAGCCTTCCCAGACATCCAGAGTAATGCATAATTAGCAGATTCCTCTGCATGAGGTATCTTTAGGTTTCTCCCATAACCAAATCTTGTTTCCTTTACTCTAATGGATAGTTTCTTCCTATTCTACTAAAGAAAGAATTTAGCAGACATAACCATGCTGTGCTCCTTGGCCTGAAAAGATTACAATTAACTTCAGTCTTCATTTTTAGCTACTGTGGTCACCACTTGCCACGTGCCACTCCCTGCAGGGCAGGCCCAAGTCTGGATGAAGCAAATGGCCCCAGTACAGCTAGTGTAGTCAAACCTGAATGAAATGAAAACCAGAACTTATTCCTCTGTGGGCTGCTATTTGACTTTGGTACAAAATGAATAGAATTCTGTCCCATTTCTTGTGCCATTGTCCGCCTCACAGGGTGCTGCCCTGCAGGCTCCACAGAGGGGGTTTGGGGCGCATCAGCAGTGGCCGAGCGGTCAGCACCAGGTCACTGTCAGGCTGGAGAGATTCCTGTGGTTTGCACTCAACCCTTATTTTTATGGCCCCTTCCCAAAGATGTTGGTTCTTTGCTATGCATGTGTGGTGCAGCAGAGGGGAGAGCCTCTGTGGGCTCTGGCTGCTGCTGTGGTGCACATAAGGACTGCGGTCTGGAGCGGTGACTTCTGCCTTGGTTCTGCTGTGGTGTCATGAGTCTGCTGTGGCTGGCCTCTCCCCAGCAGCAGAGTGGGTCAAGGGAGGTGCCTGCCATACACAAATGAGAGGGATTTCTTGAGAGCAGTAGTGCTTCACTTTGAGAAGGGAAACTTTTGCCTTTTTCTCTGCGTACTTGAGAGCGGTTGAGTGGCACAGCGCTGAGCAGAGCTGTGTGAGCAGCAGGCATTTGGCACTTCAGGGGTGTAGGTGTGTCATTGCACAGCAGTAGCACTGTCAGTGTCACATTTCCTTTAACACTGGACTTTTAATTTCCTCTTTTTATTAGAGGAGTGCCCAAGCATCCAGATCCCTATCAGTGCCTTCAGTGTATCTTGTAACTGCATTACTTTGCCCTATGTTACATTCAGACTTCCTCCCTTTTTCTTTGGGGACTCCAATAGCTGAGCCAACTTTGTCCCCTCTTAAACCAGATTCTGTTGTGAAATGGCATTAGCCTTATACTATGCTGGTCCACAGCCATCTCCGTGTGGCTCTTTGTTAGTCTTGCCCTCACCCTTTTTCTTTCTGTTGGTCTGCCACAATGCCTATGAGAAAATAATGAACAAGTACTCTTCCTTATTCAGCACTTCCAGTCTAGGGACCTCTCAGCAAGGGACAGAAGAGTATGGCTTTTTTCCTCTGTCTTATATTCCTTCGTTCTAGCCAAGGATTTCTTATCCTTCATGTCTCAAATTGATGTTTGTAGGCCCTTTGTGGCACAGGTGGCCAACCTCTCTGGGCTGCCTGGAGGGTTCTTTACTTCCAGTAGCTGTTATGGCAGTGGATGTCTCTGCAGCACTGCAGACTGGTGATGGTCTGGTGTGCAGCCTCCTCATCTTGCATGTGGATCCACTCGAAATACCATCTGCTGGCTCACGCTGCTTGCCTCCTGCAGAACTGGGTTAGGTGAGCAGATTGGTGTGGAGACCACCCTGGAGGTGACTGGTGCCATGACTGCACTTGGCAGGTAATCCAGGTGCTCTAGATCTTCTCCCTGGTGCTGTCAGGCTGCAGGGATCAGTTTTAGCCTGGCGGTGTGCTGGGCAGCAGTCCTGACACAGTAATTCAAGAGTTGTTGTGCTTTTTGCATTTCAAAGTACTTTTCCTTCTCTGTAGGAATAAACCAGATTCCATCACAGGGTCTTTTTTTACCTCCTTGGCAAGAGCCTAGGGAGTCACAGAATGGGAAGCTTAAGCTTAAGAAGTTGAGAAGACTTTAAGCTCAAGAGGCGCAGAGCAGGAGGAGGTCTCGTTCCCATATGCCCAGAGACTCATTTGCTTATCCCTTGCTCCTGTGACAGCCTCAGGCTGGCTTGGTTCCACAAGCCGTCGCCAGGAAGCTTGGATGGAGAGGGAGATGCTTTGCCATAGTCCCCCACTGCCTTGTGTAGCAAGGCATTGACTGTGGAGAGCTGTGATGCAGCTTAGCTCTGAGCAGGTGTCTGTTAAATGCTGAGATACCTGTTCCTGCTCATTCTGGGTTAGCTGGCAGTGAAGCCTTGTTGAGGGGACGGACAGGTCTGAGTGTTGCCCAGCCCTGCCCCGGGATCAGTCTGTCAGGTGTATGCTGGAGGCCTGTGGTGGGAGGGGGGTTCTGCAGAGGTGGGAGGGGGTTTCTGCAGAGCTGAGGGGGGGGCTGTGCCCCAGGCTGGGGGGTCACTCGTGGGGGGAGTCCTTCATGGAAATTCTGTCAACTTCACTCCAAGTCTCTCTAGCCTCTCTAAAGTTTAGGCACTGTGCCAGGTTCTCCATCATACCCATATGTTTTAGCAGAAGGGGCACAGGCTTTGCAGCAAACGTAGCTGCTGCTGGGTTGGTTTCCTCCTCCTTGCCCCCCATCTGCGGTGCCTGGGCGCTTGCTGTCAGGTCTCTCACTGCATGGGGTTGTCCAGTGGTGATTTTCCTGGCCTAGAAGAGGTGACCTTAGACCTGAGTGTGCCTATTGGTTGACTCCCAGACGGGCCAGCTCCTTCAGCTGCAAGTGGTCCTGCATGGATTTAGGTTGCTGTTTGCTCTATTCATTTTCTGATTGGGTTTCTTTCTAGGTTTTGAAGGCTGTTCCATGGTTCCCACCATTTATCCCCTGGAGACCCTGCACAACTCCCTCTCTTTGCGACAGGTCAACGAGTTCCTGACGGCTGTGTGCAGGAGCTGCAGCGAGTCCCACGCCCAGTCCACGGCAGGTACTGGTAGCTGGGCTTGTCTCTGGGTGGGTTAACTGCCCCTCTGAGATGCTGAAATACCAATGGAGGGAGGAGGAGCTGGAGGTCTGCACTAGGCTGCATGACTGTGATACAGTTGCAGTCACTGAAGCATGGTGGGACAGCTCCCATGGCTGGAATGTTGTCCTGGATGGCTACACACTGTTTAGGAAAGACAGAGCAGCCAGGCAAGGCGGTGGGGGTGCCCTTTATGTACAAGAGGAACTGAGATGTGCTGAGTTCTGTCCGTGGGGAGAGGGGGAACAGGCTGAAATCCTGTGTGTAACAAGTAAAGGACATGCGAGTTGTGGTGACACTGTTGTGGGAGTCTACTAAAGACCACCAAACCAAGAAGAAGAAGTTGATGTGGCCTTCTACAGACAGCTGGAGGTAGCCTCGAGAACACACTCCTTGGTACTCATGGGAGACTTCAATCACCCTGATATTTGCTGGGACTCCCACACAGAAAGGCAAGTTCAGTCAAAGAGGCTCTTGCAGTGCATTGATGAGAACTTCTTAATGCAGGCAGTGGAGGAACCGATGAGGAGAGGTGCACTGCTAGACCTTGTATTAACGAATAAAGAAGGACTGGTTGGGGACATTAAGGCTGGGAATAGCCTTGGAGACAGTGACCATGACGTGGTGGAGTTTGGTAGTTTACAAGGTAGAAGCAGGGCAATAAGTAAGATTACAACCCTGGCCTTCCGCAGGGCTGACTTTGCACTTTTCAGTGATCTGCTTGTGGGAATCCCATGGGCTGAGACTCTGGAGGGTGAAGGGGCCCAAGAAAGCTGGTCAGTTTTTAAATACCACTTCCTCCAAGGCCAAGATAGGTGTGTTCCCTTGCGTAAAGAATTGGGTCAACAGGCTAAGAGACCTGCATGGATGAGCAGGGAGCTTCTGAAGGAAATCTCATGGAAGAAAGAAGTGTATAGCTCCTGTAAGAAGGGGCTTGTCACTTGGGAGAAATATAAGGAGATAGTCAGGACATGTAGAAAGGCAATAATAAAGGCCAAAGCCCTCTTAGAACTAAAACTAGCAAAGGAAGTCAAAGAGAACAAAAAGGGCTTTTTCAAATCTATCAGCAGTAAGAGGAACACCAGGGGCAGTGTGGGCCCACTGCTGAGTGAGGCACAGCCCTGAGCACTGAGGGTGCAGAGGAGGCAGAGCTGCTGAATGTCACCTTTGCTTCAGTCTTTAACCCTGAGACCAGCCCTTGAGAACTTCAGACCCTGGCTGCAGGAAAGAAAGCCTGGAAGGGGGAAGGCTCTCTGCTAGTCAGTGTCTGCTCAGCAGGTTTGCTGATGACATGGAACTGGGAGGTTTGGCTGATGCCCCTGAAGGCTGTGTGGCCATTCAGCAAGATCTGGACAGACTGGAGAGCTGGGCCAAGAGGAACCTCATGAGGTTCAACAGGAATAACTGCAGAGTCCTGCACCTGGGCAGGAGGAATAAAATGCACCAGTACAGGTTAGGAGGAGATCTGCTGGAGAGCAGCTCTGTGGAGAGGGACCTTGGAGTCCTGGTGGACAACAAGTTGTCCATGGGACAGCAGTGTGCCCTGGTGGCCAGGAGGCCAATGGGATCCTGGGTGCATTAAGGAAAGTGTATGCAGCAGAACCAGGGAGGACCTCCTCCCCCTCTGCTCTGCCCTGGTGAGACCTCACCTGGAGTATTGTGTCCAGTTCTGGGCTCCCCCTTTCCAGAGGGACGGAGACCTACTGGAGAGAGTCCAGCGGAGCTACAAGGATGACTGGGGGACTGGAACTTCTGCAGTATGAGGAGAGGCTGAGAGACCTGGGGCTTTTTAGTCTGGAGAAGAGAAGACTTAGGGGGGATCTAATTAATGTGTATAAATAGATGGGGACTGGGTGTCAGGAAGGAAAGGGCAACCTCTTCTCACTCATGCCTGTCATAGGACATGGGGCAATGGACACAAGCTGGAGCACAGGAAGTTCCACCTCAACATGGGAGAGAACTTCTTTACTATCAGGGTCACAGAGCACTGGAACAGGCTCCCCAGGGAGGTTGTGGAGTCTCCTGCCTTGGAGACTTTTAAGACCCATGTGGATGTGTTCCTGTGTGACCTGCCCTGGACTAGATGGTCCTGCTCTGGCAGGGGGGTTGGACTCGATGATTTCTGGAGGTCCCTTCAACCCCTGACATTCTGTGATTCTGTGTGATTCAGATCAACCTGACAGGACTGGCATTAAGCACAGTCTTTGAAACCTGCTCCAGAGTGTTCTAGCCCAGGACTTAGCTATGGGATCCAGCTCAGAGCCATCCTGAGCCACGTACTTGAGAGACAAGTAGTCGGTGATCAATATGGTGGTGTGGCTGCAAACTCCAGCTTGGGAAATCAGCCTGAGGTTCCCTGGGGCTGACAGACAGGCGTGGCTCTGACCCTGCACTGTTCTTCAGCTCTTCCCAGAGTGCCTGCTCCTGGCTGCTGGGCTGCCAGCCTTTCCTTTATCTCTGTCTTACATATTACTGATCTGTGTCTTTTTTTCTCTTGAAGCTTTGTTTGATTCAATGATGGTCAGCCAGATGCCAGGAGACCCCTTTATGTCCCAGCGAATCCTGTCGTCGTCCTCCTTGCCGCTGCGCCAGCGTTCGGATAAGCCCCCTTGGTGTGAGTGTACCCCTCTGAGGGGGGGAGTGTGGTGGGGAGGGAGGGAAGGTGCCAGATGGTCGAAGCCAAGCACACGTGCTCAGGGTTTCTATACTGTGCCCTCAAAGGAACAGAAACAGAAAGAGGAAATGGTAAAAGGGAAAGCAGTCATGTGCCCTGTGGAAAAAGCTTCCAAAGAAAGGTGAAAAAAGTGACTCTAGGATTGTATAGCACGGGGACATCTCCCGTTGGATGGGGGCTGTCTCTCCAGGCATCCTCGGCGTTGTGCACTGGGATGAGGAGGGCCTGAATGCACTTCATTTTCACCTCAAGTTTTGTGATTCTCCATGGCACATGTGAAGTACTGGGTCTGAACCCAGAGCCCCAAATTAAGGTTGACATATGGGTGATTCCCACAGCCCTTTATAAGGAGGTGGTAAGTTTGCCTTATAGCTTCCTCCCAGGGTGTGGCCGGCCCTGCAGGGAGAGCCAGAAGGGAAATGAGCCCCAGGGGTCCTGCATTGAGTTGACAAAGGTCAGGTGTCTGCTTGGGGATAAAAGCTGGGACCACTTGCAGGGAGTCAGGAGTGTTTGTCTGTGGAGTGCACTCCCCAGAGCTTCCTGGTTCAGGGCAGACCTCCTGACTCTCCTGGAGCTGGGCCCCAGTCTGTTTAGACCTTTGTGAATGCAGACTGATTGGGATGAAAGGTGCATATGGGCACCTTTCTCTTATATGTTTAACTTGCTGGTCTGGCTGTTTTCCATGCCAACTATGGGAGCCCTTGGTTCTCTGTTTGTACCACCTGTTGTGGGCAGAGTCATGTCTTTTGTAGGATTGTTGCGGGTGGCATCAATTATGTACCAGCTTATTGATCTGTTTGTACCCTCAGTGATCATTCATGGAATGTCCTTTTTGCTCACAATACAGTCTGTGTATTGGTTCATCTTCCTGCTGGCGGTATCATTTTTGTTGGGCCTGGTCGTTGGCAGAACACACGTGGCGAGCTCACTGCTGGCATGTGGAAGTGCCTTCTTTTCCCAACCAGCTATCTACTTGCCTCACCCAGGGCTCTGTACAGGACACCGTATTGTTTAGATCTTCACTTACAGGTTGTTCTGCAGCTCCTGGGCCTCACTTGTCAGTCTGTGCAGAGCTGGTGACTGTTAGTCCCCTTCACAGATCTGACTGGGACTCCCAGGGGAGAGGGTTGCCCCGAGTGGCATAGCAACTGCCTTAATAACACGAGCCAAGGCTGCCACTGAAAGAGCAGTGCTGCTCCTCTCCTGGCTGCACGCTCCCTGTGCCTGGAGCAGGGTGTGTTTGCACAGGCAGCAAAACCAATCCGACTGAAAACAGTTGTTTAATCCTCCCCCTTTATTGGATTATAGATAATTGGGATCTGGTCTCTGATTTTGTTCATTGTACAGTAAGGCAAGAATAAGCATTAGTGGAGAAGCAATATTTCCTCTTCCAGTGGTGACTCTAGCTCAGTGTTCAGGGATTGAATGTGTCAGGACCAAGAGAAGCAAAGTTGAAGCTGAGAGTGTTCCACAATAATGAATGAATGAAAGAAACTGTTTTTCAGCTCAAAAACCAACATCACACTTGACGTGTTATTCTAGAATAACAATAGAATCCGCTCTTGGCTGTATGCCAACATAGCACTGTATGGCAAGAGGCAGTTGGGGTGTTCGTGTGCACCAGCTGAGCTGCCAGAAACACCTGGGAGCAGCTGCAAGCCACTGCCTGGTTGTGTGACATGGAGACAACCCTCACCTACTCTTTGTGCAAGTATGGCACAGTGACAGCTTTAGTGTGCCCAGACTTTGGGCTGGGGAAACATCAGCTAAATGTTTAAGACTTTTCTTTCTCTTTGCAGACAGCAGTGGCCCCTCCAGTACCGTCTCCAGTGCAGGCCCATCCTCCCCAACCTCTGTGGACAACTGTGCTCGTTTCAGCTTCACTGAGAAACTTTCTGCCAGTCCCCCAAAAAGTGAGGAGCAGCTGCAACTGCCTGGGCAGTCCCCGGAGCAGGAAGAGAAGGAGCCTCCAGGCAGAGGGCCTGGCGCAGAGGTGGGGATGTCTGGGCTGGCAGCGGTGGAGCCAAATGCCCCAGAGACCCTGACGTGGAGTAAGGGCCCAGAGCCAGGCAGGGTCTTGGAGCTGTGCAAGAAGGTGCTGGTGGAGGAGGACTCTAACCCAGAGGAGAAGAGCATGGTGGAGCTGAACGAAGAAGAACCAGCTGGGGAAGTATTAGAGCCAAGTCACACTGGGAGCACCACGTGTGGCACAGGGTCTGATCTAGGACTGCCTGGGGAGAGAGTGGAGCCAGGTGAGGGGTCTGTGGGGGGAGTGACTGGCCTGGATCAGCCAGGGCTGTCCAAGGAGATCCTGGGGCCCTGTGAAGAGGAGTTGCCAGGAGAGGTGTTGGACCCAGAGCATATGGGTGAGGAGCTGCTGGGGGACAGTGCTGTGTCAGGCCATCTTCTGCCTGGTCCCCTGTGCCAGGCACAGCCGCTGTCTCCTGAGGAGAGCGTGGGGCCGCAGCCGCTCCGCGGGGGCAGTCAGCAGCACTAGTGGCACCCTGGCCAGCACGCTGCCAGCGCCTCTCGCCTCCCCGGCGTCCTGCACAGCACCCCGTGCAGCTGCTCTCCACAGCACGGGCCGTGTCCCAAGGCCTCAGGACTCTGGGCTGTGGAAGAGTCTGCTCTGCTCCTCGGCAGGCCAGCTCTTTGCCATTTGGCAGGAGATGATGCCCCATCGACCTCGTTAAATGAACAGCACATGCAGCCTTGGTGCTGGCCTGGCACCTCTGGAGCAGGGACACAGGGCTGCATTGGTGTCCTAAGAGCTGTATGCTCACGGGGACAGCAGAGTTAGAGGATTGGAACAGCCAAGGCTTTTGGGGTGGTAAGTCCGAAGGGAGATCTCCCTTGAGATTTTTTGACCCATTAGAGCCCTTCAGAGAAAGGCATTCTGGGTCCAAAGCAATCAGATTCATCACAACCACCAACCTCCTCTCTGTTCCTTCCTTCTTCCTCTCTCCATTGCTACCACTGGCCACCAAAAACAGGTCCAGAAAGTCCACAGCAGGAAGAGCAGGAGACATGGAAAGCATTCTGGATGAGTGTGGGAAGGAGAGTGATGGCAGGATCAGGTTCAAGACTGACACTTGCAAGGAAACATTTCTTTGGCGTGGACTTGGACGTTTTCCTTCTGGGCTGGGGTGAGCAGGCAGGAGCCTGGGGATCCAGCCTGCGAGAGGTGGGCATGGAGGACACACGGGTTTCTTTTCTAGTCCCCAAGGGTCAGGCAGGGTACAGCTCTGAAGTCTTGGTGACAGAAATTAAAAGTAACTGCTATTTGAACAAATCAGGTTTATTAGAAACCAGTAAGGAGAAATCTTTATTATATATAAAAGGAAAAGTATTTAATACATATTTATGTAATTGACTTGTGAGCACAAGCCTGAGGGCAAGATCAACACGGGTGTCCCTGCTGCCTCCCGTGTGCAGGCCAGGACTGTGCCTCCTGTATTTCTGGACAAGTCTGCGTGTTTGTCTGTAGCTAGGATCTGTGTTTTTGTGAAGCTGTGCCCAAAGATCTCCCCGCGGTGTTGTGATGATGTGTGTTCACAGTAAACCTGCGCTGTGGGTCTGGTCTCTCTGTGTCCGGCGCTGCTCGCGCAGCAGCGTGTGCCAGAGCTTGCAGGTGCCCGGGGCAGCGCCTCCCGCTCTGCTGGGGGAGCGGCCGTGGCTGAGGGCACGGCTGAAGTCGGTGTCCTGGTATGGGCCTTTGCTCAGACACTGCTTTTCTCTTCCTCCGCTGAAGAACTGGTCATACTGGGGGAGAGGTGCTGGCCTCCTAGGTCCCAGCATGGTTTGTGGTACAACAAAGATACTGGGGCAGCAGGTTTGGCTCGTTCCACTTGGTCCACACCTTCTTGTCGGTTCCAAGCATGCCTTTGGTGCTTTGTCCTCTTTGTCAAGCCTGATAATCCCTCCGTGCCAGTCTGAGTGTTTAAGAGGCATGCCCTCTGCTCGCAGGTGGAGTGGGGCCGTTGTGCAGCGCGGTGCTGGGAGGAGGCCCCACACTAGCCTGCTCTCCGAGGCCATGAGGAATCCCTCTGGCTCTCACGGGCAGCCCTCCATCCGGAGGATGCCTTTGGTGCTTTGTCCTCTTTGTCAAGCCTGATAATCCCTCCGTGCCAGTCTGAGTGTTTAAGAGGCATGCCCTCTGCTCGCAGGTGGAGTGGGGCCGTTGTGCAGCGCGGTGCTGGGAGGAGGCCCCACACTAGCCTGCTCTCCGAGGCCATGAGGAATCCCTCTGGCTCTCACGGGCAGCCCTCCATCCGGAGGAGGAGACGCTTTGGCTGGTGCCGAGGCCGCGGGTCCGAGCGGGTGGCAGAGCAGCTCCGGGTCCTGCTGGCACCCCTTGGTGATGGATGCCCTGCCACCCTGCTCACACCTTCCAGGGCCCACGATGCAAGAGCCGCATCTCCAGGCAGGATTTGGGCATTTCTGTGCGGGGCAGGCAGCGCCCACCTCTGTGCCCACGGAGCGGAGAGCCGAGCCTGGGCAGAGGGGTGGCATCACCTGCGGCAAGCAGCCGCTGCAGCAGGGGCACGACAGGCCACGACGCTGGGTCCTGTGGGGTGAGGGCCTGGCTGGTGGGTGCTCACCCCCACGCAGCTGGGAGCTCTTTGCTGCCAGGCCTGGGTCCCGCGGTGGGATGGCTTTGCTGGGTACGAATGCCTGGCAGAGCTCCTGCCTGCCCACACCCCTGCACTGCAAGGAAACGTCAGGGGCATTCTCCAGAGCCAGCTGCCCTCCTGCCACCCTGCTGAGCGGTGCAGCAGCTGGGCTGGATGCCGGGTGCCAGGGGAGCTCAGGGGGTGCTTTGAAGCTGGGAACCCTTTATCCCCCAAGAAAAAACAGCTGCTGGCTGAAACGTCCTTGTGCCTGGCACAGCGTCCTGCAGGGTGTTCTACACCATCTGAGTTCAGAGAGCAGAGACTTTCCTGCAGAACCACTTTTATTTATAATGTTCCCCAATCTTCAGCCCATTTCTTCACCTGGAAATGGAATGATGCCTGGGGAGCAGCTAGCAGCAGTGGCTCTGCTGTGGCTCTACAGCTTGGTGAGAGATTGGGCCCAGGGGGAAGGCCGGAAGGGTTTTGTTGTGATGAAAATGACAAACCTCCATATGCCTACACTGAGAGTATTTCTACTAATTCTAGTGAGGGTCGCAGTCCAGGGCCTGCTTTCCTCTCCCTTGGATTCAGCTGTGCCAGTGCGTTTCCTTTTTTTCCCCCTGAGCACACCCAGGCAGGAGCAGAGCTGAGCGGGCATCAGCCTCTCCTGGGTGCTCTCCAGCACAGGCAGAGGGGCGGCTGCTGCCCGGTTCTTGAGGTGCTGCTAGAAGAGGTGAAATAACATGACTCCTCTGCAGAGGTCTGCCTGAGGTCCTGCAGAGGTGCCAGTGCTGCAGCAGGGGCAGGCAGTGCCCAGCTGGCCGCAGGCGCTGAGCCGAGTCCCTGTGCAGGGCACTGCCCGGCTGGCAGCGGGCA
>NW_008593597.1:13491-29719 GCF_000691845.1 Merops nubicus | reverse complement strand
CCCACCTCTGAGGCTGGCCCAGAAGAAGCCGACCCTGAGGTGAAGCGTCCCCGGGAGTAGGGGGGCTTAAGCCTTAGCCCTCTGTATAGAATGCCGCTGCCTCGCAGCTTTCTCGTAATAACCGTAATAAACGGTAAATCCCTCCCCGTTTTCGGCAGAGCTAGTTGTTGGCGGCGATTAGGTTTGCGTCTGGGTCGCCCCTTCTTTCAGTCCATTGCCCCCTTTAGCGCGCACCTTTTGTGCCTAGGAAGAGCTTTGCTTCAGGTGTAAAACCACACCGCGAGCTCAGCGGGGCTTCCTCACGGAAAAGCGGTATCAGCAGGATGTAAACAGCTGTGAACGGTTGTTTGGCTTTTTTTTTAATTAACGGCCATTGTGTTGTGTCTGCACCTTACTCAGCAATAAAAACAATGTTAAGCATGTGCTTTGCTCCTCCTACTGGGTGACAGAACTATGGGATTATGGTTGAACATGACTGTTTGCAAGCAAGATACCGTGGGTTGTGCCCAGATGCGGAGTTCAGAACACTGAGTTCAGGGACAAGTTGTTATAGTAGATTGGGAAATGTAATGGGAAAAATCTTAAAGCGTTAGGCATCTTGCCTGGTAGCATTGGGTATTTTTATTGTTTTGGGGTTCCCCCACTTTCTTTCAAGACTATAAATTTTTAGGCAGAGTTTTTTATAGTAGGAGTTTGGAAAAACTGAGCAGTGAGCGAGAAGTGTGTGTCCTGAGTATGCTAGAGAAAGTTAAAAGCAAGATTAATGGTTCAGGAGTTGTAAGAAGTGATAAGCAACTTTTGTTTGAAGAATAGGTTGTACCTGTATGGCGATATGCTAGCATGGGATTTTGTACTAGTGTCTTTGTTGTTGGAGAGTTATTTCTGTTGGCCTTGGATTTAAAATGGTTACACCTTTAGACTGTCAGATGCACAAACCAAATTTACCTGAACTGCATAATTGTGTTTGCCTGTTCCAGTATTAAATTTGCAAAAATGTTTATTCTCTTTAAGTAGCCTCTTTTTAAATTATTTTTTTTTTAAAAAAAGAAATAATTTTTAAATTACTCTGCAAACTCCTATGGGCAAATATACATTCGCTCAATTTTATATTTGTTTTCTTGTTAAGAGGTTGAAAGCAGTTATGTTTTTAAAAAGCTATTCCAATACTTTAAATACTGAAACAAGATCACAAAAAATAATTGAACAAATAAATAAGAAATTAGGTGACAAAATAGTCATTGAATACTTAAAATAATTTTTTTTTAAGTCTTGAGCTTAGACTTTTTTTTATCTTTTGAAAAAGTTCCACAAGGAAATATTTGTGAAAATCTGATTGCTCTCTTTTTTTTCAGTAACAAAAAGTTTGCCTGTAAATGTCTTTTCCCATCCTCTACTTTTCAAGCCATGGAATACTGTGACCTGAAATTCTTCCTCAGTAAAGCTCTAGTGATGCCCTTGTATTCTCTCTTTTTTATTGGTTGCCTATAAAAACTTGGGATAGTACCTCACAGCTGTGGGAGTGGGTTTTGACCTGTAACCAGCATTTATTACCTACTTAGAACTCGTGAGAGTTAACTCGGAGGTGCTGCTTCCACGTTGGCTGTTGAGGACCTGTCCACTTTGAACAGCCATGCCTCGGAGGTTATTTCACCAGCTGAAAAATTCATACAGTTTTGTCAGTGGCAACTTGCTTCTGATTTGTTTTTGTGTGTGTGTGTTTTTTTGTTTTGTTTGTTTTTTTTTTTTTTTTTTTTTCTGAAAGAAAAAAAATGTGTCAGATCTCGTGCTGCTTGTATCTTTGGAAGATCCGTTAGAGTAAACTTACTGGCTACGTGAATCAGCCCTGCTGCGTGTGAGAAAACCCAGAACTTGAGCCCCTAATGCAGTGATAAAAGTGGCCTACCTGACTAGGAAATTTATTCACATATATTACCTTACTAGCAGCAGATGAGGTGGTATCTCCGTAGAGGAAGACTTGGAGAGCCAGGTCTACCTTGTGTAGTTTTTTGCAGACTAACGAGATGGCTTTGGAAAGACGTAAAGACATCAAACATGCTATCCCAAATTTGTCAAGTGACTACCTTGTGTATGGTAGTTGTTCCTTGTGACCTATTTGTAGTTGTTAGGAATATCCGTTCAGCAGAAAGTTTAAAGACCTTCTACATTTCAGAGTCGCTTACTACGAGTAATATTCTTGGACTGTGCTTAGCAGTTCTCAAACATGACATGATTGCAGTGGATTTGCTAATTTGTGATTAGTTCTTAAGTTTAATTATTCAGTTTTCACAGTTGCAAAATCGAGTTCCTTCTCTTTTTCTTAGTTGCAGATGGTTCCAAGTCACTATTCAGCTTTCTTGCTTTTCTTCTGTACCAGAGAAGTTAGTTGCTCAGCAACAGAATTCTCTCTGGGGTGGAAAGCTTGTTTCAGCACAGGAGTCCTTTTTTGCAAAGTCTGGTAGTTGGGAGCTGTGAGTCACAGTAAGTTGCTCTCAGGAAGCAAGTAGAAATTTTTGCCCAGTAATGTTTTTATTTTATGATTAAATCCAATTGCTGCTGGGATTAAAAAATGAAGCTAAAAAAAAAAAATGGAGACAAATTCTGTTCAACTGTCTTTCATGACAGCACCTTCAGGTTTGTTTACATCGTTTGATGAATAGATTCAGACCTTAGGTGATTGTTTGCTTTTGTCATGTGACCAGGCAGGATTAAGGTGAGGAGGTGCTGGCTTTGAGAAAGTAATCTGTGATGCATTGCATGATAAAACAGTCTACTTTTAAACTTGTACGTCTAGCATATTGCACTTTGCTTTAAAAAAGACTTTTAAACTTTTACTTACTTGCAGTACATAGGCAGGGAAGGTTAATTGTCCAGGTCCCAAATGGATGGGGTGTATGATAATTTTGTGTGTGTAATTGTACTTGAACGTTAAACCACAATAATTTTGCAGTGTAGGAAGTCCGTGTTTGTCTTACAGGAGTTATGGGGGCTGTTTATACCTCTCAAGCCCACCCCCCCGGATTCTCTGAGGCCTTTGGACCGCAACTGAGTTTGTTGTGGTTTAGCACAAGGTCTGGTCCCTAATCCTTCAGGGCACGATGTGCATCATGTTGAGACTTCTGCAAAATTACTGCATGCTAAGGTCAATTGTAATGTTGGTTACTAGTCAGCTGGGAAGACAAAAGCACACCAGTGTTCTTGATGATACTGATTTGAAAGAGCTGCATATTGAATCAACCTATTTTTTAAATGAAGAAGAAGAAAATAAAGGCTCTTCCTTTCTGGGAATAATAATAATTTGGGACGATAAAATGTCTGCAAGATGCAATGCCTGCACCCATGCTTACATTCGCTATTTACTTTCTTGCTTGCTTTTTGCCTCCCAGAGTTTCAAATGTTGGTTTTGGTAAAGAGGAGTGGGGCAGCAATATGCATGTCAGTGATCACAAATTTGTTTAAAAGAATATTTCCATGGAGAGGAGAGCAGTAATAGTCAACAAAACAGTAAAACAAATTAGGTTCAAAGTGCTCTCAAACACAAAAGCGAAATACTGAAGGGAGAGTGACTGTTATAAATGGATTGGCACAGTTAATGATTAAAGAAGTAATATTGAAGATACCTCTTTAGATGGTAATGTTACTTGTAGACTACCACTTCAAACTCGTTGTTACTTGCGATTTTTTCATTTGGGGGGACTGGAAGAACCCTGCAAATGTGTGGTTATGGACAACATGCTTTTTCACCTTCACAGTTTTCTATTAATACTGTTCTTTTCAGCTCTATTAAGTTTACAAAATATAGAGACAATTTTAAAAATTATTTTTATAGAATGAAACGAGGAAGGAAAACTAATGAGGCCAACAGCAGCTCATCTGAAGAGGCAAGTGAGAAAGAATCCAAGAGACACAAGGTTGTAGAGGAGAAGACCATAGCTGTGCAGAGTCCTGACTGGGCAAACCTGCTTCAAGACATCATCCTGCAGGTGTTCCAGTACCTGCCCCTCCTGGATCGTGCTCATGCCTCCCAGGTCTGCCGGAGCTGGAACCAGGTGTTCCATATGCCGGACCTCTGGAGGTGTTTTGAGTTTGAACTGAATCAGCCAGCTACGTCTTACCTGAGGGCGACGCATCCTGAACTAATCAAGCAAATAATAAAGAGGCATTCCAATCACCTGCAGTATGTAAGCTTCAAGGTAATGTATTTTTGAGACTACTTTTCTAGAAGTAATTTTATAAAGAAGCATTTGTTAAACTTAGTGGTTTGGGGTTTTTTTATGTATTATATTTAGAATGTTTTGAGGAAATGGCTCTGAGACCTTTGAGACAGTTTTGATGATTCATCTATATAGCTATCAAAGCATGAGAAGTACAATTTAATTAATGTCAGTAACTGAAATATTGATAAGTGGTAATTGATGGTTGTGATCAAAACATTTTAACCTGCTGAAAATTAAAGAACATCACTAAATGTCAGGAAAGGTTTACAACATTTTTTTTAATTAGGTTTGTCAGCTATTTAGAAGAAACTGTGAACACTCTGTGTTATTGGCCTTGTTTTTAGGCCTACTATTCTGAACAAACAGGTTCTCTAAATGGACATATAAACATGGGGATAACCTCCAAATTAATTTATTTGCATATATTTTCAGCACCAAAATGTGGAATAACGGTTCTGAACTTACCTTTTCATTGTCTTAAATTCCACTAGGTGGGGATTATTTGGTGTGGTGTTTTTTTCTCCTTTCTTGTAAGCATCCTAGCTGCTTAAAATTCTGCCTAAGTTCTGATGCTGCTGTACATGTGGGTACCTGCCTCAGAATTAAGTTTGACTGAGGAACATAAATTGGGCATTTACTCCTGTCACATCCTGTAGGGAATTGGATCTAATATTCCTGGTTAGGAAGATCTGATGCAGAGAAAATTACTTCAGTACTAACAGTAAGCAGACAGTGATTTTAGTGCTAAATTGCACAGGACCGTCCACGTACGGCATCTACTCAGCTTTTCAGTTAACTTCAGGAAAAGTAGATGGGATTTGCCCAGGATGATATAGATCAGATCGTGCCTTTGGTGAGAACTGGCTTTGAGAACATCAGGAAATTATTTTCAGCAGATGAAAACCTTTATTTCTGCCTGTATAGGGCTGTGTTTTGGGAGGGCACTGGGGAGCGGTCATTACTGCGCACGCATCAGCTACATGGCAGATCTGGAAAGGAAATGACTTTGCAGTAAGGTGGACATACTAGTTATTGGTCTCTGACATTGGCAGTTTTAATGTAGGAATCATTGGCACATGGGTAGCTGGGACACCTCTGCCTAATCATGCCTATTCCTTCTGCTTGGTGCAGTACCTGATAGAAACTGTATCACAAAGTCTGTGAGGTTTTTACCAGTCTCAAAGAAAATATAGCAGTGTTGGAATGACCTTCTTGGTATCTCCTGTCGATGTTGCTTTGCACCAAGGGATTCTTTAGAAAGGCTTCATGTGCCCTTCCCTGGTAGGGAGGTGTCTGTAGTTCCTTGAAGGTGTACGTTCAGTTGTCCTTCAGTGTGGCAGAATGAAGGCTAGATTGCAGGAAATACTAAGTAGTGGGGATGCATCATCAGGACATGGATAGAACACTGACTGTAACGTGGGTGTTCTGTAGGCAAAGAGAGACTGGATTTTGAAAATCACATTTTTTCCAGTTTGTGTTTAAGCAGAAAATTAAACATTCATCGGATTTAGATTAATTGCTGACAAGGTAGCATAGCTTGTGGTAGACTTAAAATTGCTCTTGTGATGAAGCTTTTTACTATTCTGTAGGTTTGCAAAGCTGTCACACCCAGTGTAAGTAAGTGGTTACTTGGAAAGCACATCTTCTGTGCTTTGTGGGAAATCCCCTGGAGGCACATGAAGGGTGTAACAAGCTGACTAATGAAGATTTTTTTTTTTTATTCCCCCCTCCCCTCCCTTAGTATCCGTTGCATATCTGTTGTGGTATTAATGATAAAGGCCCAGTCACATAGGTTCATATGATAACACACTTACCTCTCTGGGAGCTCTGTGGTAAGAGCTGAGTCACTGTAAAAGGAAGCAGCTTTTTCACACAGTGAAGGTTGTATAGAATTCCTGCATTTTGATAAGAATGTAAAGAGGAAGTAGGGTAGGCTCTGGACCCAAATGAACCTCCACTGGCTGCTTATTTGATGTAGACTGAATATCTTGGAACAAACTGTTAAGCTGACCCATTGCCATGTTAAATTTTACCAAAGGGTTTAGGAGAGCGGTGAATTCATAGCGAATTGTCTTGGATATTTCAAATGGGTTTTTTTGAGTGGAAAAAAGTATTACACTGATGGATTCCCAATGAGGTGGTTTTTGTTTTTTTTGACATTGCATTTCATAGAGTAAAGTGGAAAAAAAAATCTAATCTTCGTTCTTCTGAAGAGTGTGTTTGATGCAGTGTTTTCTGAACAATAAATCTGTTTTGGTTTAAGGTGGACAGTAGCAAGGAATCTGCAGAAGCAGCTTGTGATATTTTATCACAGCTTGTGAATTGCTCTCTGAAAACACTTGGGCTAATTTCAACTGCCCGGCCAAGCTTCATGGATTTACCAAAGGTATTTTAATATGTATATTTTTTTAATAGCAAAGTATTGCAGTGGTTTATTCAGTATTTCTATAACTTTGAGAAGTTTTATTGTAAGATTATGAATCTTTGAGAAATAAAACCTTGTTACTGGGCTCTGTTAAAGGGGAGAACTGAGATGTACTGTGATGGGTAACCAAAGTTCCACTCCTTCTCTCCTTCATGTGAGAACTCAGTCATGACCTTGTTCTTCCAAGTCCTCCTGCCCGTTGACCTCAACATGATACAGAGCAACCTGGTGCAAGTCAGGAGGCTGGATGATTCGTGTCTGTGTAATTGTGCTGTGGGGGATGTTTAGGAGACTGGTATAATTGAATGAGTGGTAGTTTTATCCATGTGGACTTGCTGTAGGGATGATGTTGTCATTGAACTCTCTTTAGAAAGTGATATGATTGTGCTTTTCAGTATTTCATGTCACACAGTCAAGTGGTGGGTTCTTAGGCAAAGTACACTGTACTTTGAAATTTTTTGTCAGATTTTTTACCTTGCATGTTTACCAAAAACTAGGTTTTGTTAGAAGGGGTCTAATCTAGAAGACAACAAACGTCTTACTTGTGTTTCTAAACAAGAATTCTGCCACTGAGGTAGAATGTATTGCTGCTGAGGAGCTGGAGAGTAGCTGGGGGAACCTGGGCTGCTTGCCCCATGGCCAGGACCTCTCGGATGTCTCGCGGCCTCAATCCTTGAACCCAGCCCACAGGCGTGTGAGGGGCCAGCTAGAATGAGGCCACTCGCTGCTGCTCAGTGGCGTCACCGCTGTGACGGCAGCGAGGGCAAGGAAAGAAGTAGGGGCAGACTCAGGAAGGGAAGTAGGCTATAGGGTTTAAGCAAGGTTAGCTACAGAGGGATTATCAATTATTATCCTTGGCAGTGATCACAGTCATGTCAGGTAGTCCTCTTGAATGTGTATTTTTAATTCTTAAGTTTCAAAGAGTTTTCCAGATCTTTAATTAGGTTTTGCTTGTCTCAAAGCACATTAAAAAAAGGAAAAAAAGAAATGACTGTAAGAAAACCTGCTTGTAGTGAAAACAATCCACAGTCTCAGTGTTAACAAGACTTCGTCCTTTCATATCTTGTATATTGTAGTCCTTAATCTGAGTGCTGTTTTAGCTCGCTTATTTAGTTTTCATTGGAGAGATACATTATAGCCCTGTTCAGCAAGCTGAATAATTATTTGTTCATGCTATGGTCTTACTCAGCATCAAGGCTTCTAAAATACAGGCTTCATTTTTTTTTTTATCCTAACAGACTCATATGTAGCCTTTTGAAAACATGCTCAAAATGAGCCAAAATCAACTTTAGGCATAATTTACCTTTTAATATTTACCCCTCTAATAATACTGCTATTGGCATATGTTACCACCAGTAATAACTTTTAAAGAACTGGTCCATGAATAAGTTCTTGTGAGAAGCTGCCAGTAACAGGCCTGTTGGAACAGAAGCAGGCAGAGATGAATGAGTCTGAAGAATGCCTCACACTACACAATTATTTTTTGTCAGACTGTATAGGAAGTCTGAACTCCCTTGCATTATCTTGACTGGCACTCTTCTGATTTCCAGTAACATGACATCTGAGAAACACTTGTCAGTCATGTTCAGCATTGCATGGCCTAGTCTTTTCACTAAGCACGCTCTCCATGAGTCTTTTACAGAATCATACTGTACCCTACATAAGTGTTAGTATTCACAAGACACTAAATCCCCAGCTTTTAGGTGTTGAGGTATTGCCTTGTCTTCTGTTGGCTTTTCAAACAGTTTTTGTAAATACGGGTAACTTTCTTTGCCTTTCTATAATTGTGGTGAATTTTGGCAAAGCCACAAACGCATCATGTCACAATAAGCAAATGTTGCCAGGTCTTCTCTCATGTAACTCTGTTCAGGTTTCTACATGTGCATGTGGCTTAGAGTGAAAGAGCAGTGAAATCAGTAGGTAATTTTATGGGATGCTTAATGCAGTGCATGGAGGAAGTACTTTCTTTTAAGACTTCTATTTAGTCAGTCTTGTTAGAAGTCGTGAAGCTAAGCAAATTACTCAATTCCTTCATACCACCAGTGATTTCTACAAGTACTGCTGTGTCTGCTTCTTGGTCTGTGTTCCCCAGGTTAGGGTGTTATGGGCTGTCTTTACTGGTGAGTTTCAGTGGTTCCATAGAAATGCTGAGAAGTGACCTTAAGAGCTGGATCTACATTACCTCCGCTGCTTAACTGGTAGTTAATTGATCGCCTGTCCCTTGGCTCTGTTTGGACGGCTTCAGTTCACTTTCCAAGACAAATCCTTCCAAACCCTGGGTACTCTGGGTGGGAGGCAGGCAGTGGTACCATTGAGTGCATCTTAACAGTATGGGGTTGTCACTCTTCTTCACTGCATCTCATCAACGCAGCACAACTTGCCACGTGGGAATTCCTGTGCCAGCAGATGCTTCTTTTAGAGTGCAACTTGCAAATTATCCTCAAAATTAGGGCTCCTGGACTTCTCTTTGCTCCCGGTCCTCCTACAGATTTAAGTTTGTGTAGTGGATTGCCCTGGCTGAGATTCTTGGTTTATGTTCACTGTTAGATGTTCTGATTTGCCAAATATGTAGAGCAATAGCAAAAAATTATTATACTTCCTCTGCTAAAAACTATGTCAATTTTGGTATTCATTTTTACTTGTGCAATAGCAAAAGAATGTTTTTTCAGAAAATGCTGTCAGGAAGTGAAATAAAACTAGGATTGCTGTGTGCAGTGTAAAACCAGTAAGATTTTTATTTTGGATACTACTGTTTCATCTAAACTTTTCTTTTTTCCAGTCTCACTTTATTTCTGCGCTGACAGTGGTGTTTGTAAACTCCAAATCCCTCTCTTCACTTAAGATTGACGACACACCAGTAGATGACCCATCTCTCAAAGTGCTAGTGGCTAACAACAGCGACACGCTCAAACTGTTGAAAATGAGCAGTTGTCCTCATGTTTCTCCAGCTGGTAAGCTACTGTGTTTTGGTTTGGGGTTTTTTTATATGTATGCCTTAAATTCTGTCTGAAACCAGTAAATCCCTGGAAAAAATAGGGATGGGTTGAGAGCGGGGATGAATGTGGTATGTACAGCAACTGTCACTGAATAAAATAGTAATTCAGCTGGTTGTTCACACACCCATCCACACTACTTGCAGGGTGACTTCTGAGCTAGTAATAAAACAGTGCATGTCTGTTCTGTACAAATAACTAACTTCTTGTGCAACTTAAAAGTGTGTATCGACTTCATAGTCCACTACTTCTACAATGACTATTTATGTATTCCAGTATAATTAAGCTTTTTTGGGATGTGAGTTCCTTTTCCACAGTTATGAATTATGAATTTGTAACAGTTCCATTCATTATGAATGGGGTCTGAGTGTTGCAGTGTCACGGATTACGAAGACTCTGGTGAGAAAGCAGCTTAATCTTTTTGTGGAGAATAAATGCAGGCAGCATCAACAAAGGGGAGGTTTGACTGAGCTGTGCAGAACTTCTGCCATTGCCAAATGTACTTCATTAACAGTCCCAGTGTGTGTGTAGCGTGAATGAAGCCAGCTTGTATCAAAATGATATCGCTCAAGATTGTTGAGGTTCACAGAACTATTGTTTGTGGAAGACTTGTGCAATGCACAGCAAATTTAAGAATGATTCATAGCCCATCAACTTAGCACTTATATTTTTTTACTGAGAGATGGAGGAGGAATTGTAAACGAGGTGCTGGCAGCTTAGTACAGTTGTTCTTCTGAGGATGCCCAGAAACTACTGTAGTCATCATAACTTTCCTCGTGCAAATATGTTCCAACTGTAAATGTTAGTTGTATGTAAAAGTCCCCAGCAGGACTCCTTATATGTGGGGAAAATGAAACCATAGCAGAGGGCATGCCGCTGTAGTGATAACAAACAAAACAAACTTAATACCTTTTGCAGGTGTAGCTCTCGAACAAAACCTCGTATTTGGTTTTGTATAAAGAGGTCCTGAGAATACACGTTTGTTTTGCAGCACGTTTGTCCAGCAGAGTGTTCACCAGTGAGTTAACTGGAATGTTACTTCCTTCAAAGGTTTGTAATCAGATAGGGGGTTTTTCAAATTAGCTTGAGTGACTGCTTTCCTGACTTAAAAATTTGTTTGAGAATCCTTGTGTCTGAGAAGTATAGGACCCATAGTGTGTCCTCTAGGAGGAAGAGGCTCCAGCAGTGATCTGGCGCTAGGCAAAGAGAATTATTTCCTCTGACTTGGATCCAGGAGCAGCCTGTCAGCTCCAGCTGACACAGCCACTATGCTGGCTTCTGGGTAAAACCGCCCCCAGCCACTATGCTGGCTCGTGGCTAATCCTTGCTGGAAAGCTTTATGAACATCATACAGCTGATAATCTGGGAGAAGGCATGGGTTTATGAAGTTGTTAGACTGGTGTATTCTGGTTGCTCTCTCTTGTGTGATGTTCTAAACAAGCATAGCTGTTTCTTACCCATTGTTCCTTCAGTTTAAAGAACAAGGAACACAACTGCTGTTGTCCTTCAAGGAGTGAGTGGAGGTGAATAAATGGGATCAGATGCAGTAATGACAAAACGAGAGCATGCTAAGCAAGTGCCAGGAGAATTTCATTACTTAATTCAGATATGGGTGTGCCTTGAGATGGAAAGTGGAACAAAAGAAAGGAGCTGGTGTTGTGGATAGTTGGCTTCAAAGGAAGCAGGCTGCAAATATGACTCTTGCAGGAAAATGAGAATCTTAGAGCACCTAGATTTACCTGGACTTTTTTTTTTTCTAATGGGAAATTAATTAATTAGCAGGCTGCTGTAAATGTGGAATGACTTTAATTGAACCAAAAGGGTGGTGAGTTATGCAAAACTAATTTCCTATAGGTGCACTTAAAATGCTATAACATGCCTTCAAATTGCAGGTGGGGGGAGCGAATATTCATTACTAGGTTAGTTCTCAGTAAATTTGTTAGTGAAGTGACAGGGAAGAGTAATGCAAGTAGTGCAAGACAGATTTCACTACTGCAGGAATAAAGGAAGAAGATTGACATCCAGCTGTGAATTACTTCCAAAGGATGCTCTGAATAATCCCCAAGCTACTGTACGAAGATGAAGCAGGACACTTGGATTGGGCTGGAGAAGCAAAGGCAGTGGTGTATTTTTAATCTTTTTGAGCATGTCTGAAGTTTCCTCTGCTTGCTCTTGCCCTCTGAGCTTTACTTTGCATTAGAATTGCATCAGCACCTTGTAAAACAAATTAATGATTGTAGTTAAAGCCATGTGGGTGTGCAGTTGTTTATTACCTGAAACACAAGCTGAAGGAACAGAAGGAACTGAAAGCATTTCTCCAAGGGCCGTTTCTGCCCTGCTTTGGGGGTAGGAGGGTTGCTTTGGGGAGAAGAGTGGATGTAGGGCGTTCCTGCATCGGCAGTTTAGTAGAGGCATTTTTTGGATGCAGACCTGTGCTGTACATCATTGGCGATTTACCTCTCAGTGACACAAAGGCTTAGCCAGTGCGTGGGGATGTTCTGTGAACTTGCTGCCTGTGGCTCCGTGAGGGCCATCCTGCAGGTAACTACCCACACAGTGATCGTTGTCGGTTCCACATGCAGGGTACAGAATTTCATTGCCAGTATATCATGTGGATGTCCAGTCCTAGGCCCACAAAAGGTGGCAGCAAGTTGAACCCTAGTTCCAGCTTTTTTTGCATTGCACTAGTCAATAATGTACACTTAAACTTAACAAAGATTATTTGCTGAAGGATGGCAGCCTGTCTGGACTACAAGCTGGTTTGGATGCTAAGTTTGTAGCAAGTTTATTTTCTGAAACCATGTATTGATGAAAATCTGTTCAAAAGATTTCATGTGTCAGCAGCCATAAGTGTTGGGAGGCAGCATGCCCGAGGCTGCCTAAGGGGAGTGCTCACAGGAGCTGTTGCAGGACTATTTGCTGTAAAAATAGTTTGTTTCGATTTGTGGTCAGGCGAAGATCTCTGAAGTGTGTAGAAGGTACACACAAGTTTGTAGGTAAACTTGGTTGTTCTAATTTTGTACTCCAGTCTTTTATAAAAAATAAATCCTGGATTTTTACTTCATCTGGAATCTCATCCCATCCCCCTTGAATGAAATGAGTACACTTACATATATAAACTGTTTTTACAGCAAGGAGTTGCAATGACTTGAGCTTAAATTGTTTACCTGAATTCTGCTTTTTTTTTTTATTCATCTAACAGACTTTTTATATTTGAAATGACAGTATTTGATATACAGCAGAAGCTCTTCTAACTGTTCTTGCAGATGCTCAGGTGGAAAAAACATGCTTTTTTGGTGATACATTCCTGCAGTATTTTTACAGTAATTTTTTTTTAAAAAAAGATGTTTTTAGGCTCAGTACAGGCTTCTTTTTGAGTTTAATAACTGCATCTTAAAATAAGTGCTGCTTTGCTACATTTCTTCCCATTGCTTCAGAGCTACAGTGTACTGAGCTCAGTTTTTTCAGTTGCACTTTATGCCGTGTTCTCATCTCTATTAATGGAAAGACTGTATCCTGAATTTCGCACTTGTTTCTGGGGCACATGAAATGCAGAGGCTGGGATGCTTTTTTTAGCACCTTTTTTTTTTTTTCTACTTTTTTCACTGTTCCCAGTGTGGTGCCATTGTTCCTATCTCTGCAAATAGGATGAGTGGAAACCTTATAGACTGAACTGAATCCTTCTTGTTCATGTCTTTTGTCTTCCATGACGGGTGGGTTATCTTGATTCCTTAAAGGGAGAGTGAAAATTGCTGTTTAGGATCTACTGCTTCAAATTTTTGGTGTTCTTCCTGGTTTTTGCTGTTGCTTTTCCAAAATTAAGTATTTACACTTTGCTAGAACAAATACTGACAGCAGTAACTTCCATATTTAATAAGAATCTAGCATGCATTTGATGTTTGCTTTCCTTAGGTGACACATTTAATCCATGGCTGCTCTGTCAGCCACAGAAGGGGGACAGCAGCTTCTCCAGAGCAGGGTAGAGAAATATTTTATTCTAAGTAAGCCCCTCTTGTAAAAATGAATTTGTGCACTTGTGACAGGAGAGGACAGTGGGAGTGTGCTGGTTATGTAGCTGTCACATGAGCCGGCTCCCACAGGGAAGTACACCATGAAAGTTTGTGACCTCTGGATGTCCTGCTAGCGAAGGAGCTGCGCCTCGGCATGCCGTAGGCAAGTCGGACCATGCAGGTGCCAGGTCATGAGGCCGTGCTTGCAGACTGCTGTTCTGGTGGTCCAGCATGGCTTTGTTCTGTTGTGAGGTCTCACTGGCACGTTGGAACACGTGGTCTTTGCACCCTCTTGACGGGTGAAAACAAACCCGCGCTCATGCTCCTTGTTCAGGCATTAGCTCGCTCGCCCGTGTGAGGTGAAGCTCATAATGTTCTCCTTCCCCAGGTATCCTTTGCGTGGCCGACCAGTGTCACGGCTTACGTGAGCTGGCGCTGAACTACCACCTGCTGAGCGACGAGCTGCTGCTTGCCTTGTCCTCTGAAAAGCACGTCAGGCTAGAACACTTACGCATCGACGTCGTCAGCGAAAACCCGGGACAGACACAGTTCCACACGATTCAGAAGAGCAGCTGGGACGCTTTCATCAAGCATTCTCCCAAAGTAAATTTAGTCATGTACTTCTTCTTGTACGAGGAAGAGTTTGACCCGTTCTTTCGATACGAAATACCCGTCACGCACCTCTATTTCGGGAGGTCAGTGAGCAAGGACGTGCTGGGGCGCGTGGGGCTGACGTGTCCCCGGCTGGTGGAGCTGGTGGTGTGCGCCAACGGGCTGCGGCCGCTGGACGAGGAGCTGATCCGCATCGCGGAGCGCTGCAAGCACCTGTCGGCCGTCGGCCTGGGGGAGTGCGAGGTCTCCTGCAGTGCCTTCGTGGAGTTCGTGAAGATGTGCGGCGGGCGGCTCTCCCAGCTCTCCATCATGGAGGAGGTCTTGATTCCTGATCAGAAGTACAGCTTGGAGCAGATTCATTGGGAAGTTTCAAAGCATCTCGGTAGAGTCTGGTTCCCGGACATGATGCCCACGTGGTAAAGTCCTTAAAAGACTTCGGGGCGGATGGAATAGCACCTTATACCCAAGCTTATCCTGTTGCAATTTACTGTATAAGCTTATTTAATACTGTAGTTTTTACTGTAAGTTACTTCATTGTTTGATTGGGAAATTAATTTTTCATTCAGAAATGCTATATGAAATCTAGATTCAAAGGGAGAAATTTTGGGTGGCTCCAAAACCCTTTTCTCATCCAAACAAAAATCTGTTTTCTGGTTTAGATCTGTTTTCTCATTGACAGTGGCCTCAAATTTTATGGAAATAAAAAGTACACTAAAAATACCAAACTGCACCTCAGAAAAACAGTTTTAATATGCTGTCCTTCTTTGATTTAGATCGTAGCATTGAACACGGATCAGATTTGCTCTTAAACAAAACCCCACCAAAATGGCATGCTTCTGTTGCAGACTGTCGCATTTCTAAATCCAGTTGCCTAGATGACAAGATTGTTCTAAGGAGTATTTAGTAGGCTGTGAAACACACACGTTCTTTTATATACAAGTCATAAAAGGCAAGAGCAATACACAATAACGTAGTTTAGGTGATTAAAATACTAACTTTGCTACCTTACTCAACATATTAGATCCATCTAAAACGTATTCAGAGCGCAAACAAGTAGCAGTGCGAGCTACCAAAAGTGCTGTGGTGGGTTGGGGTTTTTGTTGGTGTGGTTTTTGTTTTTTGTTTTTTTTTTTTTTTTTTTAAGGTAGTTTGCTTATGGGGTCTCAGATCCACATTTAAACCTGTTTTAAGGTATTTTGTTTAGCTCAGGAAGCGAAAGCATTCTGAGGGAAAATGTAGATACATTGTATTTAAAAACATATTGGGGTTAATGAGGTTTTCTTGCATATTAACCATTTCTGCAGCATATGGTGAGGTGGAATAACATACAGTTTCCCTGAACCCTGCAGTGTTAAACACAATGACATGGGTGTGAACAGCGCCAGGCAAGCAAGTTAAAATCTGAATGGTGACCAAGAACCTTTTAACAGTCTCAGCCATTTTGGCTGCTTCAGTTTGAGAGGCATGATGTTGTACCAGTTGCTTAAGCTGTATGAACTAATTGTATACTGTAAATCTGTTTCAGAAATGTTTATGTATAAAGTGAATGTTTGATAGATGATAATTTTGTATATCTTTAATTCAGCTAGTTCAATTATTTCATATTTAAATCTGAAAGCAGTAAACTTGAGCGAAGTAAAGCAATAGGCCAACTTTTGTTTTGAATGTTTGGTAAATCAAGTTTACTAAGGAAGTCTTTTTTTAAGCCTGTAAGTGGGCGTAGGCAACATACTGCCTGTGAGCTGGGCATGGCTGGTGACTTCATTTCTTACCCCAGCAGTCAGGTTCTTTCCTCTGGCGTCCTGGCCTGGTGGCGCTGGTCTGAGGCGCGGCTGAGCTGTCCCTGGCCACAGGCTGTGCCTGGCTCGGCGGGGGCTGCTGCTCACGTGGCACCTGCTTCTTCCTTCCCCCCTGGCACGTTCATCCAAACGTGTAACACAGGAACGTATTTAAGTTGGTAACTATATTTTGAGG
>NW_008593597.1:0-13460 GCF_000691845.1 Merops nubicus | reverse complement strand
AGCAGACTGGACATCTTTATAGGGGAGTTGTACGTTTCTGTAGAGCTTTGATTTTAAAATCACGTTTTATGAAATACGCGGGTTTTGTATTAGAATTTGTTACGTTAATGTAGTACTATTAATTTGCTCCTATTTGTATAAAAGGTGTCAATATATTTAGTCCATAAAAGTAAGAAAGCTTAGCGTGTTTTCTCTTCTGGCTCTGGGGCTTGCCCATGTGGTAAAGGTGGAGTAACCAAACTCACTTGGGGAAGAGGACATATTTTCACTAAATGGATGCGTGACACCGTCTCAATAGCAACGCAGCTAAACCACCTTTGGGCCTTGACTGCTGGTGCCCTGGTATTGGCAAGGGAAGTTAGGGTCTGTTGCTTACTGCTGTGGGAGTGGGAATATCTGACAGGCAAGACATGGCCTAAATGCCCAAGTTCCATCGCTTCTGGAGTTCACAGCTTCAAAGTCCAGCGTTCTGCTTCTCACAGAGAGACCTCCGTCAGAGCCAGAGGTGAGGAATGTGTTGGCATGTGAAGGCTTTGTGCTCGGCTGTGGTGGAACAGCTTCCCCAGCAAGGTATCTGGCTGGCCTCTTCTGAGAGGGTCTGCCTTCTTGCATAGGCTTTAAGAAGTCCTTCGTAGATGCATAACAGTGGTCAGAATGTTCCAGGGTAAGAAAACTGGAAAGCAGTTCTCTTTCTTTCATTGAAGCTCAGCAGTTTTTATACATCAAACCAACTGGCAGCATCCTTAGTTCAAATACTCCAGTTCTAGACAAACTTCCCAGGCAAGCCTGTATTCTAAGGACCTTCAGGAAAAGCTGCAATGCTCCTTTGTAGCAAATCTCATACAAATCTTGCTTTGCCTTCTGCTGATGTTGGAACAAATAAATGAATAATAAAAACAAATCAGTGACAAGAGTACCATGGACTGCTGTAAAACTTACTGAAGTAGGAACATGAGTGTCTTACAGCTGCATAAAATTTTTCCTGGGTTCACCTTTATTTCCTGTTGTTTTCAGAAGGAGATAATCCAGTGCTGCCTTGGTTGTCCACCTTTGGGTAGTTGTTCATGTGTGCCATCACAGACCTTGCCTCTGAACACGAGTGCTACAGCACTTCATCTTTTGGGTATAAAGTTACTCTTGACAGCTCTTAATGCCAAACAGCTGGAGTAATCCTGCCCAGTTCAGGCCAGTTTGCAGTGAGATAATCCAGCACAAGTGAAAAGGTGACTTAAGAGCAGCTGTTTACATTAACTTTATCATGCACTTTACCTACAGCTGCAAACTTGCACATTTAAGTGCAGTTTTCAGGGATTTTTTTTTAGTTGGAAATATGCAAACTGATCTAACTACATTGGTACAAATCAGGTGTATCTATTCCAACCATGAAAATTGTGATGTGTGCCAAATTAAGTTTCTGTGAATTTAAAGCAGGGTTCAGCTGGGCCTCTTTGTATTTGCAGTAGGCCTGACTGAAACCCAAACCTTCTTGCCTTACCTCAGGGAGGTCCATCTTCATCTCTGGCCGATCCAGCTGGCTGCACAGGGAATGGTAAAAATAAGTGTTGCTGCTGCTCTGTCTAAAACGGGAACATTGATTTAATGAGGAAGTTTGTGGAATCTTAAAAGGGACTCAGAACTACAGTCTCTGTAGTTGAGACTAGATTCCTTTTCCTAAAATACAGCTGCTGTAGAAGCAAGTTCCTTGGCATGACTGCAATTTAATAGTATCAAAACTAGGACAGTGAAGCCAGGTAACTTCAGATGTTCCGGTACGTTCATCTGCTCATCCTTTTTGTTCGGTTTTTCCTGAGGGCTCGCGTCTGCTGCTGGCTGTTGTGGGTCTGTGCTTTGTGCTCTGTTCCTTCCACCTTCTGTAAGACGGAGGAACTAGGGCACCTTTGGAGTTTACAGAGGAAAATATTTGTTCCTTCCAGTCTTGCACCATGACAGAAAACTCAGTCTCACATTTTAGGGACCATCCTGCATGAAGATCAGCCATTGTAGTTTGTTACATGAGCACGGAGGGAGACTCCTGTCATTGCTTGTACTGTATGTTGACTGTTGTACAGTCCTGTACGGCTGCAAGATGAACAACTGTAACCCAGGCTGCAGTCAACGCGCCGGTGCTCGGGCAGCCTGGCTCAGGCCTTGAGATTTAAACATCACCACTGCACGAACTGCCATGGGTGCAGCTTTCTACCCCTTTGCTGCTTTAGCCCCAGGGAGCAAGATCTAAGAGATTAAGTGCCACCCCTGAACATGCCCCCTCCTCCTAAACAAAGGCTTGAGTGTTGGGGAGGTGTATGTGAGGGGTGTTGATTTCCTAATTTGGCAGATGAAATCTGTGATGGTAATGCAGTACCTGGGCTGGAGATCCTGTAGACCTCGCAGATGGCTGGCTCCTTTCCTCCCTTGGAGGCCTGGGCTCCCAAAAGCTAACCCCTGCACACCACAACAGCCCCAGCGTGGCAGGGAAGAGACAGGCTTCAAACCAGGCCCTCCTCCCTTGGCTTCCAGCATTGAGCCTTTCAAGAGGTCTTGACTGTCAGGGGTGATAGGAACCCTCCACATTAAACCATTTGAGGAGGTGACGCTTTGCTCTGACTGCTCAACAGCCATTTTGACAGTGCTGTGTTGCATGGCATGGCACCAGCTGGAAAATTCCTTGCAGGAGTCTCAGCCATAATAATGGCTTTTAATCACTGCGCACCACAGACTAAGTAGTAACATTAATACTAAGTTTGAAGTGTGTCATGACATGGAGCTGAGTCTTCCATAATTAGTTTTAGACTGAAAAGAGTATGTTCTCTGGATGGCTGATAAGGTCTATTTTCACTAATTTTTGGTAATTTGCAATCAGCAGCTGATGGTGGGTTTTTTTATGCTTTAAGCCTCCATTTTAAGTACAAGACTGGATGCCTGCTCTGCTTTTCAAGTTGGGCCTCCCTCGTTGTGGTGACTTCAAGAACCTCAAAATGAGCTCGCTTTGAGGGAAATGTCAGGTGTGACCCTGTTATACCTGCTTGCAGGAAGACATCCACCTCAAACGCTTGAGCTATGCAAGTAGTTTTTCGAGAACAAATACAACCAACAGACCATCAGGTGTACAGAAGCTGTTAGAGAGCACAAACATTTGTTACTTGAAAAGCAAAAGCGTAATTTTTACAGATCTATTCTGGGCTCGTCTAAACTTCACAGGAGTAGCCTCCTCATCACCTCAGTGCTATTTTGGATGTAAGCCTATTGGCCTAACTCAAGGATTCTGGATGCTGCCTAGAAGAGCACACAGCACTCACTAACAGTCTAAATGCTGGTGAAACTGTTGCCTCAACAACTGCACCTCTGCCAGAATTACTGTTTGCACAGGTGGAGTTTATTTCCACCCAGCTTTGTGTGCAGTCTGGACAGCTGGCTTTTAAGGTCCTGAAAAAGACCTCCCAAACTGAAAGAAGCAAAGAAAGAAAGAGGTTCTCCCTCCAACATTTGTGCCCAGAAGGAATAAATACCGGCCTTGGAATTCATGTCCGTTAGAGAAAGGGCAACTGCCAGGTTGATAGCCTGTACCTTTAAGTGGAGGCTAGAGTTCAAAGTGCAAAACAGACTTGCACACGCACACAGGGCTGCATGAAGGAACCACCAAATGATCCTGGGCACCCTGAGTCTGCCTGAAACAGCCGCTGCTCTCTGCTTCTGCCTGCAAGGGATGCACCATCCTTGAGCAATATCTGCCCTGTTGTCTTTTGTTGTTGTTGCCAGAAATTCACTGTCCTCCATCCCACAACTAATACATGCTAGGATGTAACTGCTTCTCCTTGCAGCAACCACCTGTACCATCCAGAGTGTTAGGGCTAGAGTAAAACATGCTAAATTAAGCAGACGGTACAGATGAAACTGGAAAAGTGAGGCCTGTCACTTAGCTATAAAAAACCTAGGATATTACACAGTTGTACTGATACAACCATGGAGTTACATTTGACTACTGACATGAGAAGTGGTTACTTCTTTCATATAGACATCCACTATTTTTTATCAAGTTCTTTAATAATGAAGGTTTTGCCTCTGCAACCAGTCAGGTACATCAGGTTGTTGTGCAAGCACTCTAGAAATTACTGGTCCACAAACCCCATCTTCTTGACTGCCAGGAGCTGCACAAGACAGCTTTGAGGTGTAGGAGTTAGCTCCCATTAGCTGTGTGTTTTCAGTTCTGTAAGGCTCTTCTCTGCATCACAAAGTACTCCCAACTATTAGGAGAAAAGAATTACTTCGTGTGTAGGCTCCCTAGGTCCCCTGTGAAGACAAGGAAGTTCTGTACAGTGAATGAACAGCACTGTCAGGCTGAGCAGAGACCTCCCCTCTACTATGCAGAAGCATGATCTACCCCACCATAGCATCTGCTGCAGGCTCTGAAAGGTCTCCAACTGTACCAATGCTACAAGCTTTTTAACAAACAGTAGAGAAGAAGCTTTTGGAGCTTCTGATGGCTTGGTTCCAAGATCCCATTTCCTCTTTAGAGTTCTGGACACTGGTTTTGAGGTTGAGGCTTTTTCCTGACAAGATAAATGTGGGTTCAACAATGCTGAGGGTTTCAAAGTCATAAAAAGGTGCATCAACTAGAGCGTACACTTTGTAGACAGGCTTGCTTGCACCCTGAGTGCCTCCTGGATCACCTTCTTGGTGGGTAATCTAAAGAATCTGAAGCTCAGCTGGTTAAAGCAAGGACTCATGCTCCTCCCATGACAAGATAACGCAATGCAACAGATTCATTTTAGGGACTGCTTAACACAAGGTTCATTTTCTGCCACTCTGAGGATCTGAATGAAATCCGTGTCCCCGGGCTGCACACTCCCCTCTCTGCCCACAGCAGGCTGCTCACCTGGCTCGGGGCTGCGGGCTCTGCTCCTGCCCCGCTGCTCAGCCGACTCATGCTCCTCCCATGACAAGATAACGCAATGCAACAGATTCATTTTAGGGACTGCTTAACACAAGGTTCATTTTCTGCCACTCTGAGGATCTGAATGAAATCCGTGTCCCCGGGCTGCACACTCCCCTCTCTGCCCACAGCAGGCTGCTCACCTGGCTCGGGGCTGCGGGCTCTGCTCCTGCCCCGCTGCTCAGCCGCGCTGGAGCGACAACCTCTGCAGGAGGGCTGCCTGCTCTGCGACCGGCCAGAAACCAGCCCCACGCCCCCTGGAGATGATGGCGGTGCTGCAGGCCTACGTTTTGTGCACGAGCACCTCACTGCCCTCCAGAACACTGGGGCTCCCTTAGCTTTGGCTGTGTGGGTGTAAAGGAGACTAGCTGCCGGGCTGCTCTGGCCATAGCCCGGGAGAGGGCTGGTGGACACGGCCCCAGGACCACAAGGCCCTGCCAGGAAGGGGCGGCAGCTGTGCTCTGCGGGCAGGTCTGCCGCAAGCACCGGGATTAACGGGGGCTTCTGACACCCCACAAACTGTCACTGCTTCTCTCCTAATAGATACCATGCTTTTAAAAGAAATTTAAAAGGAAAATAAACATCACTTCTATGAAACTGGCCTAACTGAAGCCTCAAGTAGACTTTACGGCAGGAGACTGCTAGAAAACTGCAATTATGCATCAAAGCTGACATCAAAGCAGACTGTTAGCCTGCCAGCCCTGCTAGAAAACACACACAAGTCTTAGGAAGAGCCATCTGTATTGTGTTTACAGTACAGCTGAAGGAAGTGGTGAAAAGAGACCACTCATGCCATCTTCTAGTAGATCTGCTGCCCGTTCCCACCCTGCTGAACATCTCCATCATAAACCAGAGAACAGCTCACAGGTCCCAGTCATACAAACCAAAAAAACGCTGGAACACCAATGTAAGGCACGTGTTGAGGGAACTGGGCACATCTAGGCACTCAGGTTTGTCAGCTCCAACATATAGATTAGCCGAGCTGGTCAGACCAGAAGGTCCTTGTCATGCTTGCATCCCATTTGAGCTGGTAGCCAGGTGCTACCTGTTGCCCCACGGCCACGGATGTGGAGAGCACCTGGGATGGGAGCAGAGGAGCTGCCTCCCATCTGCCCTCAGGCACTCCAGAGTTTAGCCAAGAGGAGCCACATCAGCCTACATTCAGGCAGCAGGCATCCACGGTTACACAGGGGCTGGCCAAGTCAGAGAGCTGCGGCATTCATGGAAATGCTACACAGGGAACAAGAACCCAAGGCACAGTCTTCCACGTGGTTCCCAACACAACTGTCAGGGTTAGCAGTGAAAGGTACAACACTTCAGTACTGTCATGGTAATGCTCCAAAAGGGTATTCTGCCTTAAGGGCAAGTCTCGTTCTTCAGTAAGCAATTACACCCCAAAGGATGTCTTGCTTCCAACAGGTAACGAGACCTCTTCATAAATTATTTTGAGATAAGGGAACTTCATAGGTAAAAACCAGTATTCCAAGTTGTAGAAGAGGTAAAACTGCTGATTCAAGACGACACGATCGATTATTTTTAAAAGATCCACAAAAAACTCTCTGACTGCCCGATGAGGTTTGAACGGAGAGTAGAATTCCCTCAGAGCTGCTGCCAACGTCTTGTTTCCTCGCGGGCCAAAAATAGACGTTTCGTTTCCCAAATAAACAGGTTCTCCACTGAATAAAATTATGCTTGTATAGTTGGTTTGTATCTTCTTAAATACAGCTCCTAAGTCAGCCAGCTTCTGGTATGTCCTCAGTATAAATTTAGAGCACTCGTAAGAGTCAAACCATACCACGGAGTGTTTGTCGGGACTTGCTTTAACTGTCCAGGTCTCGTAGTAAATGCCAGTCTCGTTGTCGTGTTTTACCCATTTTGCCATTTCATTAAACATGGCTCCTGTAAGAGATGGAAATTAATCTTACAGAGACAAGGTAATAAATACATGGCTCAAAATATTTTCCCTCTATTTCAGGGTTCATTGCCTTTCTCTGCAGGTTTACCTACAACACTACCTAACCATACAAAGACCTAAGGTTTGAGAGAAACAACACCCCACTGAATAAACTATATTCACATCTACGTTATTTAAACTGCAATTCCTTTTTCTGCCCCATTTCCTACTACTATGCCAGAACATCCAAATGTCAGAGAACCACGACACTTCCCGTCTTGTTTTATCCAAACAGACAAACACGACAGGAAGTCCAACCTACAAGAGATGCTGGCAAAGTGCTCACCAGTGTAACAGGCATTTCTGTACTTCCTTAAGTTTTAACTAAATTCAGCAATTCAGGGCAGAAGTTTTCATGTCTCTCCACAAAAGAAACCTTAGACTGAGACCCCACTGTTGTAGCAGCTCCTCAGACATCAAAGTTGAGCTATGCCACAGGATATAAGTGGGATGTGAAGATCAGTAAACTTAGAGATCTTGAGGACTGGTTTGTTGGTTTTTTTTTTATTTTTATTTAGAATACACATTTAGTGACAGTGATTTCACAACTGGAATGAGGAAGACATCTCTAACCCAGCTCATCTTTCTGGTAGCTCCCTGTGTGTGATGCATCTCACTTCCCAAAACAGAGCTGAAGCCCGTGGCTAATCTTTCCTCTTTTGTTTCTCCCGGAGTCCCAGCACTGCACCTCAGCCTAGCCGTTCCCACCCTCTCATTCCCCAGTCAGGGCAGGGTACAACCATCCATGACTCAGATCCCTCTAGCTCCTCACGTTGAGAGCACAACCAAATTTTGCAGATTCTTGTGGGATATGTCAGGAGACACAGTCAGATGGCAGCTTGCCATCGTGACAGTATTCCAAGCCACAATCTCTCTTTAGCTGCAAGTGCCTCTGCTGTGGGTACAGTAAATGTGCTTGGTGGCTGCTGAAAGGTGGGCAAGAGCACTGCAAGCTGAGAGACTGGCAGCAGTTACCTCACAGTTCAGGGACAGGAGACATCAGACAGATCTGTGTCACTGCTGCCACCTTGCACGCAGCAACCAGCCCCCTGCAATAAGTCTGAGTTTGTGGCAATACTGCATTTGCCAAGACCAATGAAGAGGGCTGCTCGCCACACGCCCCCTCCAAAACAAGCTGCAAAGGTCAGACTGCTGGGTCTGCTCTTCATCAGAGAGCAAACACATCTCACACATTCCCCAAGGCACAGCATGTGAGCAAGCTGCTGCCTCAGAGCAACTCTGGACATGCACCTCCTAAGCTAGCCCATTGTAACTGTTCTGCACACACAAGAGCTTTTGGGCTTCACAGTACACATAACAACCACTATGTTTAGTGACAGCATTGGATACTTTATTTTTTAATTGACCATGACTTAATAAAGCAGCAAGTCATTAAATCTCTATCAAGAACTCTATTTTCTGTACAGTGTAGACAGGCTCTGAAGCTCCCATTTATCTTCTCTAACTCCTTTCAGATTAGCTTCCTAGTGTGTGTTCTGCAAGGCCCCCTACTGAAAAGGATCTGTCTCTCCTAACAAGGCCAAGATAGACTTAATATTATGTTCCGGCCCTCATGTCTTAAATTAAACAAAGACACTACAGGTTAATGAATGGTTCCATGATAACCTGATGCAAGATGTCTAGACAGTCAAAAATTAGACTTTGGATATTCCTGCCCTATTTCCACAAAAGAAGCATACCCCTATGTAACACTAACCTGGCCAGTGGGCTTCAAAGGAGATGCTTCAGTGTGGTCTCTGACACTGCTGACAAACAGCTCTACAGGACCTCCCAAGAGCTAAGAGGGTCCAGCTGTTTCACAGGTTGAAGCCCTCTCCCTCGAGCTGGCATGCTTTCTGCCTGCTCTCTCAAGGAAGCAAGGTCAGCTCACAGTGCTGCCTATCTGTGCTTGCACTCACTCACACCCTTCCACAGCAACTTTAGGATTCCTACTCAAATCCAGACAACTCAAAACCCTCAGAGATGCTGCCTCTCCCCAAGTTTCACAGAAAGAGTGAGAGAAACGAGGACCATAACAATGCCTCCACAAGGCACCTGCATAACCTCACCCTTCTGAGGCAGCAAATAACCCCCACAGGCAGGAAGCGTTAGAAGTTCCCCAACTGCATGAAAATATTTAACTTGGTATTCAGACAAGAGAATCCAACTGTATCAGCCATCAAACACTTCAGTTGCGAGCTACCAGCTCACAGGAAAGCAGCTCCACTTATCTTCCTGCTTCAAGAACAGCCTAGAATTTCTTAGCAGCACTGAGGAGGTTATCTAGAGAGCGAGTTCAGCAAAGCTGCTGAAGGTGGAGGGAGGCAAGCACAAAGCACCACATCCCAGTAGCTGTACTCTGGGTCTCCGCCGTGCCTTGTACGTTGTGCCAACTTTGCAGAGTAAGTAGGTTTGGCAACCTCCAGGTCTTCAGCAGACTTTGCTCATAAGCCATTGACTAATTGCTGCAGCAGAACTCAGTGAGTTTTATTTAAATGACATCAGGATTAGCGCAACGTAAGGACTGCAGAGTTCAGTACATAACAGGAATCTACTCTGGTGATAATCCACGTATTTAGAGGTGTAGATCCCAGTTTGGTTCTACAGGGAATGACAGAGACCTATTACTGGGGACATTTACGCAGCTTCTAAGACACATAATGGGGGAGCTGGAGATAGAGATCAGGATCTTTTATAGTTTTGAGACTATTTCTAAATATGCCTTATTTGTTTGCTCAGTAACACAGACATTTTCACCAGTTTTTCTAATCTCAGCAGTCATCTGCTACTTCACAATAGAAAGCTTTGTTTTGGTGATGCCACGTGAAAAGAGTCCATAATCGTTCTGTATAAACTGTTTTGCTATTTTTACACTCAAAAGACTCAACAGTTTTGGTACAGCAACAACAGATGACTCTCATTTAACAACTCTTCAGTGTGTGCTGTGTTCAAAAAGCAGCAGCCTCATACCACTTGCTGTATAAAAGGAAGTGCAGAGGCAGTATTTCAGTCTGAAATTAGCATCAGTGACTAGCATTGCAAATAACCTACAAAAGGGAAATTAAAAGCTACTGCTTTACACTAAGACAAGGCTGACTCTGTATTTTATGATATTAGCACTATCCAACGCATCCAAAATCTACCTGATATGGTGGTCACAAGAACTAAAGTTCCATTTTGCTTCCAGTGTGCATCATCTATTCCTTCATAAAAGCAGGCAGCTCCCTGGTTACACCAGAATGGGGCATCCATGCCGGGCCGGAGGTGTGGAAATGTGCAGTTACCCAGCTGGAAGAGCTCATACCACTCCATTGTGTAGTTTCTGCCCGTTAGAGAGCTCTTGAAACCCACAGCATCATGCATAATTTTCTGGAAAAGAAAAAAAACAAACAAACACCAAAACACAACCAAACCCCCAAAACATTAAAATAAAACCGACCTCAGTTTGACCAACACGGCAGATAAGACCCTTGGGAACTGCTGTTCAACGGGGTGAGGAGAGGAGAAGGGGTTCCTGTCACACCTTGGATTCAGTAGCACTGATGCACAACGTACTGGGCTGTATCACACACACTTTTATCACAGAGTCAGACTGTCCCAGTGGTTGTCTGTCTATCCACCCACTGTGAACTCCGCTATAGGCAGATGGTAGGAGCTCATGATCAAAACTCAAGCTTACTCTTGAATCCTTAACCTCACAGAGGTATCAAGGAAATAAAGAGCAGAACTGAGTTAACCAAAACCAGAACTTAGTAATGAAAGCCACAAAAGGAATGAGATAAATATTTATTTTAAAAGCTGTATAGCAGACACATAAATTCAACCTCAGTTTATCAACTGAAATAACAATACTTGAAGCTATTTCTATTTTTCACTCTGTGTGCTTGGTTTTCAATGTTGCTTTTTCATACTCATTAGCATTTCTTTATTAATCAGGGATCATGCTCTGAAGCTTAATTATTCTACTGCTATAACTATAAACATTACTGAAGTTGAGATTCTTTCATATTTGCATGACTCCATGAATGGAGACTTTAATACTGATCATAACACTGAAGAAAGAACCATAAAAACAACTAAATCCCCATGATCCACCATTCTGGCCAGATAGCTGTCCACTCCTGACAGACATCCACATTCACACAAATACAGGTTTTTAACAAGAGAAAAGTTAATACTTCAAATACTGAAAAGCAAATATTTAATCTGATATAAGGGCACAAATAAATTTATTTTCTTGACACAATCCTAGCACAGAACAAAAGACACCCAAAACGTAATGCTACATGTACACAAAACGCTCCCAATATGCAGCTCTGTGGGGGAACACTTTCAAACCCACCAACTGTGCTGGTTGTGGTCTTTCCTTTAGCTGAGCTGAATGCCATAACTTTTGTTTGAAATTTACTGCTCTTTGGGTATCCTTCCTATAGATAACCTACCCTGTGCGCCCCAACACTCTTCCATACAAACATACCCCAACCTTTACAACAGCTCCCATTCTTGGCACCTGCTGTTGAATTTGCCCCTGGAACTTTGTTAAACAAAGACATCACCTTACCAAATGTCCGAGCAGGTCTCCATATTTGAACTCCCATACTGGAGCCTGCAATCGATACACTTCAATGACATCCTCTTCCTTCATAACTGGAACGGCAGAGCCAGTGGGACAGAAGGTGTAACGAGCCTGGCAGTAAGGGTCAGGTTTTGGGCGGTAATCGAAGCGCCTGCGTTGAGGGAGAGAAGCACACAGACCCATGAGCACAGCTTCACGGCTGCAGGGGCTGTCTCACTAGGGCTTCCTAAGTGCCCGAGTGGGCGAGCACAAGCGTCCAGCCATCCCAAAAAGCAGATTCTGTGATCCAGATGCTGCAAGAGCTGGAGCACGCAAGTGTCTGAGGTGCCATGTCTGCAGGAACAGGGCTCGAGACTCACGAATGCAAGTCACACTGCACACAGTGCTGACAGCCAAGGAGTGGACATCACACAGATTACAAAGCGTGACATACTCACAAAATCAGAGACACACGGATGCTGGGTAGAGGATGGCTGGAGATACTCCTCAAGTATGTTCTCCCAACAGTTTGTCTACACAAGGATTGGCCAGTTGGCTCTGGGAAAATATTCTATAGTAACAGGTCCCCAGATCGAGCTATTTTTTACTCCAGGATATTGCCAGCATCAGAAAGTATCTATTCCACTATGCTAATTAGGATAAAGAGGCCCAAGAACCTACAACCATTGTTTCCAGTCATCATTCCTACTAAACCTCAAAAACTGAGCACCAAGTCTGCTTATGTATCTGTATATAAACAGCAAAAACCTGTTCCAACAAGTCTTTCTCTCCCAATTTCTTTCAAATTCACTCACTATCTTTCATTTAAAAAATGGTTCCTATATTCCTGTTACCAAGACAGACTGGTGCACACATCTTGCCCAGTGCAGAGCTCGAGAATTTTAACACACACAGTTGCCCAGGGCTACTGAATGGCTGAAGTGCCACAGCCATGAGATGACTCAAGGTCGCTGGACTTTCCTGAGCCATAATAAGACCTGGAGTCCTACTGAGACATCACTGATTTTCCCTGTGGATGACTTCTCCAAACTCGCTGGGTATTTCAGCGTTGTCTGCCTTTAATTTGTCCAAGGGGGAAAAAAAAAAAAGGCATATTGATGGAAAAAGAACACACAGTTAGACAACAAAGACATTCCAGCCACGCATTTCAGTTCTGTTTCTGAATAGCAAACCTTACATTTTCAATTTCCCCTCTCACTGCACCTCACAGGTGACAAGAAAGTAACAAGTGCCTTAAGAAGGATTAAATACCACATTTCTGAGTACCTCACACTGAAAGGGTTGTACCCCAAATTTCACCATCAAGTCTTGCAACTACTGAACTCACTGGAAAATCCACACAACTCGTGACTGCAAAATCATCTCCTTCAGAGACACAAACTTAGCTGCTAGGAGTTATGCAGCAGGCTTTCAAAACTCCAAAGGTGCGTTAGAAAGCAGTGCCAGAGGTAAGACCTCCCCTCACGAACAGCAAACCCGCACAAAATACACAGGTAGGCACAGCCTTTCCTTCTCCCGAGGAGGCTCATTTCCTCAGCACAGCCAAAGCCGTAGCAGCCCAAAATGCTCCAACGTGGATCTCACCACCAGGTTTTCTTCGAGCTAAAACAGCCGCATAGCAGCTAATAGGATTCGTACCATGTTATTTATCACGAAATATAAAGTAACCTTAAATTGAAAAAAAAAAAAACAAAAAAAAAACCACGGCAAATCGTAGCCTAACATCCTCATCGCAATTTTTTTTCTAGAAGAGGAATTAAAGGGGCCTCCTCAAAGCACGGGCACTCACTCCCGGGGCAGCAACCCCACTGCGAGGCCAGCGCAGCTCCAGGCCAGGGAGGGGGCCCCGCTCCCGCGCACGTGAGAGCGAAACACAGGGCATACGGTACGAACGGCAAACAGCCCCGTCACTGGGAAGGGGAAACTACTCAAGGCCTGTCCAGGCTAAAAATGAAATCAACAAAACAAATGGAAAGCCGACGGGCCTCGGAGGACGAAGA
>NW_008593596.1:1100-1449 GCF_000691845.1 Merops nubicus | reverse complement strand
GGGGTGTGAGGTGCAGAGATCACACCCCCAGCCCAGCTCCTGTCAGCCCTGGCGGGATCCCTTGGCAGCAGTGGCTCTGCCCCAGGACAAGGGCCTCTGGCACCCATTGTGATCCTGCAGCTCTCAGCACTCATCCACCGCTCCCCTCCAGCACCTCAGGGCCCCTCAAGCTGACGGTGCCTGGTCTTGCCTTCCACAGTTTGAATTCCCACTCTTGGTCACTAGCCCGTAAGGAGGATCCTGCTGGTGACACCGGTTCTGGAGCACCAATACCTGCCCTGGCTGATGCCCTGGGGTGCTTCCTGCACCCTGCCCGGGGCCCAGCCCCATCACCTGCCACGATTCATTC
>NW_008593596.1:0-1069 GCF_000691845.1 Merops nubicus | reverse complement strand
CCTGCCACACCCCGGTTCTCCTCCACCAGCTGCCTGCAGGTGCTGCTTTTCAGACTCATTCTCAGCATTCACCACCCGTTCTCCATCGCCACACTGGAAACCTCCTTACAGAGGTGGGCAGGAGCTTCTCGTGCCGGGGAGGTGGGTCTGGGGGTCACCAGTAGGCACACGGAGAGCGGCAGCAGGGCTAAGAATAGACCCCGGGGGGCTGCCAAGGCAGCGACACTCTCCCAGCCATCCTGCCCACCCTGCAATTACACTAATGACAAGAGCTTGGAAGAGGGGAAGAGCAGCTCATCCCAAAGAGCAGCTCATTCCCAGAAGCCGAGTATCTCCTGCCAGCCGGGGACCAGGGAAGCCTGGCAGCCATCTCCTCCTCCCCGCCCTGACTGCAAAGGGAACGACCACAGCTCACTACCCTGCTACCAACAGGCTCAGAGCAACCACCTCTGCAGCGCCAGGAGCTCATTCTGCAGCACTCCTGCTGCCACCTTGCTGCCTTCCTCCTCCTCCTCCTCAGCCGGCGGGGGGGAGTGCTCCTCGCTAACTACGGCGCGTTTGCCGTGTACCTTTAATTGCAGGGCACAAGGAGTAAACCACCTACCACCAGCAGCAAGTGGAGGTTTGCACAGAAATCCCTCAGCCTCAGGCTGGTACGTCCCTGCCTACACAGGCACAAAAGCCAGCGGTGTTGATGGAGGTGAAAGAGTTACAAAGGAGAGTACAGGCTGAGTATACCTGGAGTAACACAGTGGCTTTGATTACAATTACTGACACTGCTGGGCGAGGTGTAATTAATATCGCAGAGTAATTACATGGTTACTTCATCTGTTTAAAAATATAGAAATAGCCTCTGCTGAGTTTTCACGGAAAGCAGCAAATGCTAGCCCCAAAGCTGGAGCACGGCAGGGCGCCCGGCGAGGACCCAGCAGAGCCCAAACATGACCTTGGGGCAGAACTGGGGAGGAAAAAGGGGAGAATGGTGAACGCAGAACAGAAAATGGCTGGTTCCAGAAGTATCCACGTGATGCTGAGGATACCTCAGGAAGCTGAATGCCAGAAAAAAAAA
>NW_008593595.1:10400-11569 GCF_000691845.1 Merops nubicus | reverse complement strand
CCAACCCAAACCATTCTCTGATTCCATTCCACCCTTCTCCTCCCCAGCGACTGGCCAAGCTGCTCTTTGAGGGCACGCAGATGGTGACAAATATCCAGGTGGCTGCAGACCTGAGGGAAACACAGAGGAGGGCAGAGGAGGCCAAGCTGAAGCTGCAGAGGTAAGAGGCTGCCTGGTGGGTCTGTGCTGCTGGGCAGGAGCAGTGCAGATGCTGGTGCACCTCTCTGAGGCCATCCTAATCCTGGGCATCCAGGGACTTTTAGCTGCTCCTCCCCACACTTGAGCTCTAGACCCTTCCCCAGCAGCTCCGTTGCCCTTCTCTGGCCACACTCCAGCCCCTCAAGGTCCTTTTCTGAGTGAGTGGCCAAAAAATGACCCAGGATTTGTGGTGTGGCCTCAGCACATGCCTGGGACAAGGTCCTGCACCACCTCCTCTGGCACTGATGTTCATCCCCCTGTGCCCAGGAGCTGGTGGGGTCCCAAAGCCCTTCCAGCCTTGGCTGCTCCCTGCTCCCCTCTGTGCCCCCCTGGGCAGAGCTGTCCTGCTCCACCAGAGGAGCTGGAAAATCTCCAGAGGACTGGCTCCTTCAGCCCTGTCCCCAGGTCACCCTCAGGAGACACCAAGTCCTTGCTCCTGCTGCCTTTGGAGGGCACTGGAGGAACAGGTTGTGGTTTCTGGCTGTAGCCAGACCCGTGTCCCTCACTCAGATGATTTCCCAGTGGGAATCTCATGGAAGAACCAGATGCTGGGTCCAGGAACTGTCCACAGAGCAGGTTTGGGGCTGGCAGAGGGGGTGGATGCTGTTCAGCCCAAGCCCAGGGCCATGCTCAGGGCATGTGGGGTGGGGCCTCTGTGGAAGGAGTTTGGCAATAGGGATGTTGACTCCTGAGAGTTGACTCCAGCTGGAGCCTGGTCTTTGGACACAGTCTAGAGGTGGCTGGGGAGCTGCTGGGCACAGCTTGGCCATCCCCTCTTGCCCAGAGCAAGGTGAGTTAGCAGGAGGGCCAGTGCTCCTTGTGAAGTGGCTGCTGTGCTGCTTGGGCTGAGCTCTTCAGCCCTTCCTCCTCCAAAAGTGGCTCTTGGAGCACTCAGAGCTGGGGATTCCAGCTCTGGGGACCTGCTGGAGGGGGGCCAGAGGAGCCCCAGCAATGCCCCGAGGGGGGAACCC
>NW_008593595.1:7437-10115 GCF_000691845.1 Merops nubicus | reverse complement strand
GGCTCTGAGCACCCTGCTCTAGCTGCAGATGTCCCTGCTCCCTGCAGGGGGTTGCACTGGGTGACCTTGACAGGTCCCTTCCCACCCAAACCCTTCTGTGCTCCCATGCCTGTCAGGGGAGAAGGACCTGCAGGATGCCAGCCCTGCCCTTGCCCAAGCCCTTGCAGGAAAGCTGCAGCTCCAGTGCTGCCTCCACCCCACTTGGGATCCCATCTGGGCTGCTCAGGGACCTTCTCCTGCAGCAGGGACCACACCACCTTGGCAGAGCCACTCCCTGCCCTGCCCCAGCTCCCTCTTTGCTCCTCACTGCCTGCAGGGTGGAGAAGCTGGAGCGTGAAGCCAAGTCCAGCACGGAGAGGTTTGAGGAGATCACCTCCAGATGGGCCTCAGCCAAGGAGATGAGGATCCCTGAGGAGCTGTGGGAGCTGCTGGATCAACAGCAGCAGCAGTGCACCTTGCTGCTGGAGGAGAAGAACAGGCTCATCAGGGAGCTGCAGCAGGTAGTGTGGGGACCAGGCAGGGCACAGGGGACCCTCAAGGGCTGGAGGATGCTGTTCTAGAGCAGTGGGCATCCCAGTGTGGCTCTGCTGGCCACCAGTGCATGGCAGGGATCTGAAGGGTCCATTGGTTTGGGTCTAAACGGCGCCATGGGCTGCAGGGTCAGTGTCCCAGTGTGGAGAGTGAGACCTTGGAGGGGTAGGAGAGAATCACAGAAGGGTTTGGGTTGGAAGAGAACTTTCAAATCATGGGGTCCGACCACCCCCCAGCCCTGCCAGGTCCCCACTGCCCCGTGTCCCTCACCCCACATCTCCACGGCTTGGGAACCCCTCCAGGGGTGGGGACTCCACCACTGCCCTGGGCAGCCTGGCACAGCCCTGGGCAACCCTCCAGGGCAAGAAATTGTTCCTCAGGGACAACTGAAACCTCCCCTGGGGCAACTTGAGGCCCTTTCCTCTTGTCCTGTTGTCCCTTGGGAGCAGAGCCCGACCCCCCCCTGGCTCCAGGCTCCTGTCAGGAGCTGTGCAGAGCCAGAAGGTCTCCCCTGAGCCTCCTTTGCTCCAGGCTCAGCACCCCCAGCTCCAGACTTGTTCTCCAGACCCTTCCCCAGCAGCTGGGGTGCCCTGGGCAGGGTGCAGGGTCCAAGGACAGACACCCAGCACCCTGGGAGCAGGACAGGCTGGCAGCTCTCCAGGCTGCAGCCATAACAAGGCCAAGGAGCAAGGACTGAGGTGTGGCTGTGTTGAGGGAAGTCCTTCCCACAGCAGGCTCCATGGCCTTCAGAAAAGGACTGCTGTGTCTGCAGGCATGAACCCTCTCAATGATCTGTCTCTCTCTCATCTTCCTCCCCAACTACCTCTTGAATTTGGCTCTTTGCTCCCATCTCCTCTTCTCCTTTGGAAAAGGTCTCACCCTCTCAGTTAACCCCTGAGGATTCCTGGGCAGATGCTTCTCTCTGGGGTCAGCATCTTCTCTCCTCCTCCAGGAGCTGAGGAGGAAAGATGAGCAGTATGAGGAGGCCATCAGGCAACAGTCAGAGGAGATCCACCTGCTTCTGGAGAGGATGGAGGAGCAGATCAGGCTCCTGCTGAGGACTTACCGCCACAGACTGCTGCAGATTGAGGTAACCAGGACATCTGCTGGAGGAAGAGTCCAGTGAGCCACCAGAGAAGGGTTTGGGTTGGAAGAGATCTTTCAAATCCTGCAGTCCAACCCTCCCCCAGCCCTGCCAGGTCTCCACTGCCCCGTGTCCCTCACCCCACATCTCCACGGCTTGGGAACCCCTCCAGGGGTGGGGACTCCACCACTGCCCTGGGCAGCCTGGCACAGCCCTGGGCAACCCTCCAGGGCAAGAAATTGTTCCTCAGGGACAACTGAAACCTCCCCTGGGGCAACTTGAGGCCCTTTCCTCTTGTCCTGTTGTCCCTTGGGAGCAGAGCCCGACCCCCCCCTGGCTCCAGGCTCCTGTCAGGAGCTGTGCAGAGCCAGAAGGTCTCCCCTGAGCCTCCTTTGCTCCAGGCTCAGCACCCCCAAACCCTGAGAAAAACCCTGCAGCCTCTTGCTTCTCCCTGTCTGTGGCAAAAAACCAGCCTCAGGCTCCTTGCCTGGAGTGGGTTGACCCCTGTCCAGAGCATCAGGGCTGATGTCTTGGTGCAAGAGGCTGGAATCTGGCCAAGGAAGAGCAGGGGATGATGCTGAGGAGCTGGTTCACACCCTGCCCTCAGTGACACCGTGGCTGGGCACAGAGCAGCTCGGTGGCTGTCACTCCTGGGTGGCTTCAGTCCCTCCCCAACGGGGTCACACTGGGAGGTCTCTGCCAGCAGAGGCTCCTGGCGTGGGGAGAGCAGACCAGGGTGTGTTCCTCAGCCTGCAGCAGGTCTTCTCCTGGAGGCTGCTGGCCCCAAAATGGGGTCAGGTGGGCAAGGAGTGGTGCCAAAGGGTGAGGAAGGTCTCTGTGTCCTCCTCAGAGAGAGTTTGAGCTGGAACGACAAGAGCTGCTGGAGACCAACAGGAAGAAGTGGGATGAAGGAATCCAGGCCCACAACGCCCAGGAGGTGAGGTGCTGTCAGCCTGAGGGCCAGAGAGGAATTTAGGGTGGAAAAGAACCTTAAGGTCATCCAATCCAACCGTTGTCAAGAGCCAGAAGGTCTCCCCTGAGCCTCCTTTGCTCCAGGCTCAGC
>NW_008593595.1:3143-7381 GCF_000691845.1 Merops nubicus | reverse complement strand
GGCTTCTTTGCCTTTCTCGGTCCACCCTCCAGCCCCTCAAGGTCCTGCTGTGAGGGGGGGACCAAGGACCAGCTCTGCTGCCATGGAAGAACCCCAGGATCCCAGCATGGTGGGGTTGGGAGGGACCTCTGGGGATCATCCCATCCCACCCCCTGCTCCAGCAGCTCACCCCCAGCAGGGTGCCCAGGGGCACAGCCAGGAGGGTTTGGGATCTCTCCAGATGGAGCTCCACAACCTCTGGGCAGCCTGGGCCAGGCTCTGCCACCCTGAAGTTTCTCCTGGGTGACTGGAGGCAGCTGGTTCCTCAGGAGGCTGAGGGACAGAGGGACCATTTTTCAGCCCCTTCTGCAGGGGAATTGTGCAGGGCTGCCCTTCCTTGGGGCTGCCCAGTGGAGCTGTGCCCATGGGAGGGGGTTGTCACCACTGAGGGGGGAGGGGGCTCCCTGTGCCCACAGCTGGAGTACCTGCACGCTTGGCTGAGGAAGGTGGAGGAGAGTGAGAAGCAGCTGAAGCAGCTGAGGGTGCAGGACGAGCAGGATTATAACCACATGAAGCTGCAGCTGGAGAAGGACGTGCAGGTATGGAGGGGTTGGAGTGTCCCTTGGGGATCTCCCTGGGCTTTTCTGGGTGTTCCTGGCTCCCTGGGGCAACCAGGGTGGGTTAAAAGCTGCTTCTTGGTCACCTGGCCACTGCTGGGAAGCTGGGAGAGATGTTTCCATGGAGTTCCTGTGTCAGTCCCTCCATGAGTCCCTTCCTCCAGCTCACCAAAGGTCTTCTGAGCCTCTTGGCCAAGGCAGAGACCTGCAGCTGCTAAAAACTGGTGTGAAAATTGGCAGCTGAGCCGAGGAGAGGGGCCCAAATCAGTGCTCTGCTGAGTGGAAGTTGGGTCCAGCCTCAGTCCCTTCTCCCTGCCCCAGAGCAGGTCCCCGTGGACCACCAGCATCTCCATCACCCAGCCAGGAGTGCTGCTGGGGAGGTGTGGAGGGGAAGATGGGGTTGGGAGGTGCAGGAGGAGTAGGATCCAGGTTTGGGGGTGACCTTTCCTCATGGGTTTGTGTGGTTTGAAACCCCAGAACCTGGAGAGGCAGCTCCAGCAGGTGAAGGCTGCCTACCAGCTGAACCAGGAGAAGCTGGAGTACAACCTCCAAGTGCTCAAGAAGCAGGATGAGGAGAACACCATCATCAGAGCCCAGCAGAAGAGGAAGATCAACAGGTAACCAACCCTCCCTGGAAGATGGGCACGGCCTTGGGGGGCATCCCCTCCCTACGTGCCACTTCTTGTGGAGCCCCAACACTGAGCACAGGCCAAGGAGCTCTGTCCCAACCCTTCCCTGGGCAGGGCCATCCCCAGGGCCCTTGGAAGAGGTTGAGCATGGTCCAACCTGTGCCAGCTGCATCCTGCCCAGTCCATCCCTAGCAGAGGAGCAGCCCCAAGTCCCAAAACCTTCACCCAAACCTGGCTTTGCCCCAAGGCTCCTCTTTGGGGATGCCCAACTCGGCTCTTCCTCCCCAGGCTCCACAGCTTGCTCAATGACCTGAGATCCAAACTGGCCCACCAGGAGAAGCAGTTCAGAGAGGAGAGCCAGAGCCTGGCAGCCACCTGCCAGAGCATCACAGGGCACTGCAAGGAGCTGCAGAGGAGGATGAGGTGGGACCTGCGTGGCCCAGCAGCTCTCAGAGCCCCTCAGGGAGGTGCAGGAGGAGCTGGTTGGGGGACCCACGGAGCCCTCCTCCCACAGGCCACCTCCCTCCCTCCCTCCCACGCAGGCACTTTGCCCTCAGGGATGCTGAGAAGTTCTGGGAGCTCTGGCTCCTGAACGAGGAGGAAGCCAAAGGGTTGGTGAGGAGAGCATTGGATGCTGGACGTGTCATCCACACCCAGCAGCTGGGGCTGCCCTGGGAGGAACCCCACCACTGGCTCCTGCAGGTCAGCCCCCTCGGGCACCACAAGGAGAAGAGGATGGAGACCAAGCTGCCTGCAGAACTGGCAGGTGAGGTTCTTGGCACCCTTGTGACACTGGAAGAGCTTCATCTACCTCCATGGCAGCCCCTACTGTCACCCCTGTCCCTGCTGTGGCAAGGTGTGGGGTCTTCTGGTGGATGCCCCATCCCTGGCACCATCCCAGGGGAGGTTGGATGGAGCTCTGAGCACCCTGCTCTAGCTGCAGATGTCCCTGTCCCTGCAGGGGTGGGACAGGGTGACCTTAAAAGGTCCCTTCCCACCCAAACTAGGCTGGGGTGATGCTGTGAGCCCAGGCAGGGACTGTCCCCAGCTCAGAGCTGGCTGCTGTCAAACCAGGTTGAGGGAACTCCCAGTTCCAGACATGCTGCCCAAGAGCCAGCTCGTGTCCCAGGACCTCTGGGGTGAACCCCAGGACCTCTGGGGTGCTTCCCAAACCCCAGGGAACAATTGTGGTTTCCCTGATGGCTCCTGCAGTGGTGGGACTGGGGAGCACAGCCCCAGGACAAAGAGTTTTTGGTGTCTCCACGGTGCAGGGAGCAGCTCTGAGGGACAGGAGGTGGAAGGGAGAGAGAAGGAGCAGGAAGGAGTGAGCCGTGGAGGAGGAAAAGAAAACACAGCAGAGGTGGAGGACAGAGCCACACCTCTGCAAAGGGTCTCCAAGAAGACTGCCAGGAGGATCCTGGAGCTCCTGAGCGATGAGTCGGTGAGTGGAGGTGGCTCTGGGAGAGGAGGAGGTGGTGGGAGGCTTGTAGTGGATCAATTCTGAGCTCCATGTCTTGGGGTGGAGGCTCCTGCATGGCACTGCTGCTGCCCAGGGGCTGGGAGAGGAGCCTGGAATCATGGAATCAGTTTGGGTGGAAGAGACTTTCCAGATCCTGCAGTCCAACCACCCCCCAGCCCTGCCAGGTCCCCACTGCCCCGTGTCCCTCACCCCACATCTCCACGGCTTGGGAACCCCTCCAGGGGTGGGGACTCCACCACTGCCCTGGGCAGCCTGGCACAGCCCTGGGCAACCCTCCAGGGCAAGAAATTGTTCCTCAGGGACAACTGAAACCTCCCCTGGGGCAACTTGAGGCTGTTTCCCTCTTGTCCTGTCACCAGAAGTCCCCCTCCTTCCCCTCCCTCTCCTGTGATGTCTCTGAGGGATGCTGACCCTCTTCTTCTGCTCCTCAGCCCCTCAGGATCGACAGTGGGGATGAGCTCTATAAGCTGATGGACCTTTTCCTGAAGCACAAAGCCCAGGAGGTGGCTCTCAGCCAGGTGGGTCCACCAAGAACAGCAGCAGGGTCCTCTGGGTCCAGGGAAAGGGGGAGAGCAGAACATCTCCTGACCCTGAAACATTTCCCTGTGCCTGGATGAGGTGCCTGGGCAGAGGGGTTGTCATCTGCTGTGGATGGATGGAGCCACTTGCCCCTGAGTTCTTCCCTCAGCTCCCTAAACTGGCCAAGGGGCAGCTGGAAGCTCCCAGGGGGTGGTAGCTCTCGAGGAGGAGGTGGTGGTGGAAAGCCCAGCACTCAACTTGCTGACCTTCCCTCCAGAGCCAGGGCACTGCTGGTGGAGGGGGCAACACAGACCCACCTGAGGACAAAGGGGATGGTAGATCTGGTGGATCTGGTGGTTCTAGTGCCCAGGAGGACAAGCCCAAAGCCTCTCAGAGCTCACTGGGCTCCCTTCCACCTCTGTACATCCCTGCTGATGATGTCCCAAAGGTGCTGAAAGCCTTCCTGCAGGATTTGGGCAAGCTGAGGTAGGGCTTTTTTTTTGTGGGGTCTGCAGGCAGGCCTGGGGGGGCTGCACTGTCCTGGCTGGAGCAAGAGCATCCCCAGCCTGCCCTGTGAGGGGACAGAGGGGTGAGGATGGTCCCACCAGCACCAGGAGCTGGAGGTGGTGCTTGGGTGAGAGCCAGGAGGTGACTGAGGGGGGCAGGTACCAGCTGGGGGGTGCTGCTCATTCCTGTGATGATGGGGATGGTGCTCAGGGCCATGGGGCTGGTCCTCACCCCTGCAGAGCTGGGACCAGAGCTTAGAATCAGAGAATTATGGAGCTGTTTGGGTTGGAAGAGACCTTCCAGATCCTGGAGTCCAACCACCCCCCAGCCCTGCCAGGTCCCCACTGCCCCGTGTCCCTCACCCCACATCTCCACGGCTTGGGAACCCCTCCAGGGGTGGGGACTCCACCACTGCCCTGGGCAGCCTGGCACAGCCCTGGGCAACCCTCCAGGGCAAGAAATTGTTCCTCAGGGACAACTGAAACCTCCCCTGGGGCAACTTGAGGC
>NW_008593595.1:0-2977 GCF_000691845.1 Merops nubicus | reverse complement strand
GACCCTTCCCCAGCAGCTCCGTTGCCCTTCTCTGGCCACGCTCCAGCCCCTCAAGCCCCTTCTTGGGTTGAGGAGCCCAAACCTGACCCCAGGATTTGAGGTGCAGCCTCCCCAGTGCTGAGACACAGACACTCCTCTGTCCCCCAGGGTGCAGGACAGATCAGCCAAGGAGGTGCTGCTGGCACAGGACAGCTCCAAGGACTGGGAGTACTGGGCAGCCCTGACCCGTGTGATCCCTGAGCCCACCCTGAGGCTGTGGGATGCTCTGGCAGCAGCACTGGAGGGATACCAGTGAGTAGGGGCTGTGCTGCTGGGGACAGGGCAGGAGGTGGCTTGGCTGGGTGAACCTCAGTGATAGGGATTGACCTGCTGGAATGAAGCTTCATGGGAAGGACTTGGAGGTTCTGGGAGACAAGAAGTTCCCCGTGAGGCAGCAATGGGCCTTCATGGCCAAGAAGGTCAATGGTTTCCTGGGGTGCATGAAGAAGAGTGTGGCCAGCAGGTCAGGGAGGTTCTCCTGCCCCTCTGCTCTGCCCCAGGGAAGACATCTCTCAGGTACTGGGTCTAGTTCTGGGCTCCCCAGTTCCAGAGAGACCAGGAGCTACTGGAGAGAGTCCAGCAGAGGCTGGGAAGCTGCTGAGGGGCTGGAGCATCTCTGTGCCAGGCCAGGCTGAGAGCCCTGGGGCTGCTGAGCTGGAGGAGAGAAGCCTCAGAGGGGATCTGAGCAGTGCTGAGCAAGAGCTCAAGGGCCCCGGGGGGCAAGAGGCTGGGGCCAGACTCTGCTCAGTGGTGCCAGGGACAGGACAAGGGGCAACGGGCACCAACTGGAACCCAGGAGGTGCCACCTGAGCAGGAGGAGAAACTTCTCTGCTGGGAGGGTGGCAGAGCCTGGCCCAGGCTGCCCAGAGAGGCTGTGGAGTCTCCTGCTCTGGAGAGATCCCAAACCCTCCTGGCTGTGCCCCTGGGCACCCTGCTGGGGGTGAGCTGCTGGAGCAGGGGTGGGATGGGATGATCCCCAGAGGTCCCTCCCACCCCCATCATCCTGCTGGGATCCTGGCACTGACTGCATCAACCCTCTGCTCTCCTCACCCAGCAAGATCCTCATGCACAGGTCCAAGCTCCTCACTGAAGCCACCACCCTGCAGCAGCAGAACCTGGAGCTGTGCCTGCTGCTGGAGCAACACCTCAGCTCCAGGTAGGTCCTACACCCTCCTCCCCTCCAACCTGGGGACACCCCAGGGGGGGTTCCCAGACACGAGGAAGGGTCACCACTGCTCAGGGTGCTTCTCCCTTGCAGGTGAACCTCAAGCTGCTGTCCCTGTGCAGTGGATGGACCTGCAGTGAGCACCCAGGACCAGGACAAAGCTTTTCTCAGCCCTAATCTGAAGCTGGAGACCCTTAAACCCTTTTACTGCTCTCAGTGTTGCTGCCTCTATCCCCAAATTCTGCACGTCCAGGGTGGTATCAGCCCCTAGTGGAGCTGCCAGCAGAGTTATCTCCAGGAGGACCTTGTCACATCCATGATTCTCTCCCACCCTTTGGCTTCCCAGCAGTTTTATCTCCTTCCCAGTGCAGGCTTCCTGGCCAGCTTTATCTGTAGCCTTTCCTCCCACTGCCACGGTACAAACCCTTTCTCCTCCCACAGCAGAACATCAATATTTGGGTTATTTTGCTCACTGGGTGTCTGTGGCCTTGCCTTGAATTCACTTTTCTCCTTCTTCCCACCAGGGAATCCATCCAGCCTGGAGGGTTGGTGATCCCAGGGGACACACTGCTCCCAGGGATCCACAAATGCAACCAAAAAAAGGCCAAAATTGAGACAGTGGGAAGGAAAAAAAGGCCAAAATTGAGACAGGGGGAAGGATTTGGGGGCAGGGATGGGCACCACCCAGCTTGTGTCTGCCAGGCTCCCAGCACCACCGAGGTGCCAGCTCCTGGATCATCACATCCCAGGGTGGTTTGGGTGAGGAGGGGCCTTCCAAGGTCACCCTGTCCCACCCCTGCAGGGAGCAGGGACATCTGCAGCTAGAGCAGGGTGCTCAGAGCTCCATCCAGCCTGGTCTTGAGCACCTCCAGGGGTGGAGCATCCACAGCTTGCAGCCATCCACTCCAACCAGGGGCTTTGTCCCACCAGTGATGGCAACCAGGTCAGAGCCTCCTGGCAGCACCGTGGCTACCAGCTCCTCCTGTTGGTTGCCCACACTGCAGGGGTTGGTCCAGGGCCCCTTCAGCTGGGCTCTTGGCCGTGTCACCCTCTCAGAGGGACTCCCCTTCCTTCCTCTGAGGTGTTTCATTGGTGTTTCCTTGTCGGCTCCGATTACCTCAGGAGCTCCTGGATCATCTCCAGAAGATTTTGGGTGTGCTCCAGCGTGCCCAGCACGCCTCAGAACAACAGGCTGAGGGCCCACCCTGGCAGAGGGAGAGTTAGACTGGAGAGGAGGAAGAAATTGTTGCTGCTGAGGGTGTTGAGCCCCTGGCCCAGGCTGCCCAGAGAGGTGGTCGCTGCCCCATCCCTGGCACCATCCCAGGGGAGGTTGGATGAGCTCTGAGCACCCTGCTCTAGCTGCAGATGTCCCTGTCCCTGCAGGGGTGGGACTGGATGGCCTCAAAAGGTCCCTCCCAACCCAAACAAGTCTGATTCTGTAATTCTACTCTCTTTAGAGTCTCAGAATCATCCAATCACGTTGGTTGGAAAAGACCTCTAAGATCATCAAGTCCTCCCTGCTCTACCAGATCCACCTCTAACCACATCCCCAAGCCCCACATCTGCACAGCTTTTAAACACATCCAGGGCTGGGGACTCCATCACCTCCCCGGGCAGCCTGGGCCAAGGCCTGACAACCCCTGCAGTGAAAAACTCCTTCCTAAAGTCTGGTCTAACCCTCCCCTGGAGCAGCTCGGGGCCATTCCCTCTTGGCCGAGTTGTAGTTCTAGTCCAAAACCACCACCGGGGGGTGGGGGTTCCCCCCTCGGGGCA
>NW_008593594.1:6021-7917 GCF_000691845.1 Merops nubicus | reverse complement strand
TTGTTTGTTTGGTTTGGTTTTTTCCCTTGTTTGTAATTTACAGTTTTCGATCACTAGCGCAAGAACTCTCTCATTGGGATTCTGCCCTGTGACTTACCCAGCCTGGATTCTAAAGGGCAGCATCAAGTACTCTGAGTGAGTGATAGGAGGTGATGCTAGAATTTGTAACAGATAATCAGGAGTTAAAATATGCTCAAGTGTACTTTTCCACACCATGTGAGGTCATATAGGAAAACTTTCTGTACAGACAGTCGTATGTGAGCAGCAGGGGGTCAGTGTGTACCAGTCTAGAACTCAAGTGATAGTTCACATCTTTCTTTTGCACTCTGACAGCATGGGTCGCATTTAAAAGTGCTGATGGATTATTCTGCAAAGGTTTCCTTTCCTCTTACAGCATTGCCTGACAAGCCCTGCCACCTTTGGCCTGTCCCAGCTTTTCTGTGCCGTCTTTTTGGGGCTCTTTCAAGAGAGGTGATCCTGCTGCTCTGCTCTGCCCTGGGGAGACCTCACCTGGAGCCTGTGTCCAGCTCTGGAGCGCCAGAACAAGAAGGACGTGAAGCTGTTGGAGCTTGTCCAGAGGAGAGCCACAAAAATGATCCGAGGGGTGGAGCAGCTCTGCTGTGAGGACAGGCTGAGGGAGTTGGGGCTGTTCAGCCTGGAGAAGAGGAGGCTCCGGGGGGACCTTCCAGTGACCTTCCAGTACCTGAGAGGGGCTACAGGAAAGCAGGGGAGGGACTGTTCACAAGAGTTATAGTGACAGGACAAGGGGTAATGGCTTTAAGCTAGAAAAGGGAAGATTTAGGTTAGATGTTAGGAAAAAGTTTTTCAATATGAGAGTGATAGACCACTGGAATAGGTTGCCCATCCCTGGGGACATTCAAGATCAGGCTGGATGAGGCTCTGAGCAGCTTGATCTAGTTGGAGATGTCCCTGCTTATGGCAGGGGGGTTGGACTAGATGACCTTTGGGGGTCCCTTCCAGCCCAGACATTCTGTGATTCCTCTGGAGCCCATCGTGCCTGCAGGTGGACGTGGCCCTCATCACTTTGGTGACGCTGGGGCCAAAGGCTTTGGAGCTGCCCGCCACTGATTTCGGGTTCTGGGAGGCAGGGCCAGAGCGGTGGGCAGAGTCTTGAACATGGCCAGAGGCAGGTTTCAAACAAAATGAGGGTGGGGGGACGTGGGGGGCACATCAATCAGATCAGCGGCGAGAGGCCGCTGTGCTCCGGGAGGAGCCGCTCCGCCCTCGGTGTCCCGGGGAGCCCGCCCCGCGGGGGGCAGGGAAAATCCTCCCCGCTCCGGATCCCTTCGGAACGCCTTAGTTCTTTCTTTTCCTCCGCTATAGGCGCCACTGCATTCCTGTCTCTGTTGTGCACATATACGTAAAACGGAATCTTATTTCTTTTTCGTTCAATCGTGGCCCATGCGGAAGGAAAAAAAAACGCCGAAGGGGGGGCAGGAACGCGGAGCCGGGACGCGGGGCCGGGAGCTGGCAGCCCTGTCTGGGGGCGGGGAAGGTTCCCTTTGTTTTTCAAAAGTGTCCCTGGAGATCAGGCGAGGAAAACTGCTTTTTTTTTTTGCAGCTTCCTCCCTCGGAAGGCAGAGGAATGAGTCACTGTGGCAACGTGCTAAGCGAAAATGTTTTTCAAGCAGAGGGAGGTAACGCGGCTGAAGTGTTGCCTGGAAACAAGATAAGAATCGTGGGACTTGTTTTATATGGTACTTGCTTCTTAAACAATTTTCACAGTTGGGTTTTTATAAATTGGTTATTTTTTTTTTTCCCCAAACAGGTAGAAGAGATTTTTCGTGGTGGCTGATTTGTGAGTGTAGGGGTGGAGTTTTGTTTGTTTTCTGGGGGTTGTATTGTTTGGGGTTTTTTTGTTGGTTGGTTTTTAAT
>NW_008593594.1:0-5990 GCF_000691845.1 Merops nubicus | reverse complement strand
GCTGAAAATAGTAGTATTATGTATTGATCACCTACTATTCAGAGATGGCTATGGTGTAGCACGCTGTAGCACGTAACATAATAGCCATGTGGAAATTTGAGACTTAGAATGAGGTTTCAAACATCTGACTATTAGTTTTTGCTTAATAATCTCAACTTATTTAATATAGTAAATAAATAATAATAATAATAAACAGCCCACACTACTGGTGGATATTAAGTATGTAGGGGAGAGATTAGGTGGTTTTGAAGCGGAGGACTGATTTGCAGAAAGTCCTGATTGGGCCGTTTTTAAATCCCGTGTTTGGGAAATGGAGGCCTCCGAGGTTTCATTGTTGCTCTCCGAAATACGGCGAGGAGGGAGCATTTTTCTCTTTTCAGGACCAATGCTCACATTGAAGTGCCTCAGGAGGAAATGTGTCCGTTTTGCTCCTCTTGGAAATTAGAGGAGGGTTTGTCGTTTGGGGTTGGTGTTTTTTTTTTTTTTTTTTCTCCACTGATGTTTGAAAAAAAAACCACTGAAACACACAAATATTTCAGTATTTTATTTTCAAATGAGAATCAGACAGCTTGAAATCTAGTCAAAAGTCTATTATCTTCTTCACTAGAAATAGTTTTATCCACTACTGGTAAACAATTAAATTTATCTTATTGTGCTCTGCCTTTGTAGCCATGTTTTTCCCCTTGAGATGGTGCGCTTAAAGATCTCAGTTTCTTTTCATAGCAGTTTATGACAAATGTTCTGTTTTCTGTGGCACCAGCAGTAGTTTCACGATGGTTTTGGCACATTTTTATTAGTACAAGCAAACTGATGATTTCTGTATACCAAATCTTCTTTATTCCTGTCATATTTTAGATTAATAAATTTTCCTACAGTTACTGCATATAGTTTTTCTTCCTTGTTTCTCCTGACCAAGTACCCACATTAAATGTAGAAAGGCATATTCTTCTGCCTTGTATTACTAAGGAACATAAATTGTCTACCTACCATAGTTAAGTAAAAGTCCTATATATATGAAAATAGGAGACTTGAAGTATCTGTTTATGTTATTGTTTATACCTGTTTACTTATGCGAAAGATGAGACTCGGAAAGATTTTCTTTAATAACAAGTATTTTATTTCAGTTCAGACACTAAATTTCTAATTCATCTAGATCCTTTCCGAAATTTATTTCCAACTATTCAGACAGCCTAAATTCTCAGACAGATTTCTACAGAAAGGAGGAAGGCTTTAGATTTAAGAACAGTGCATCACATATGATGGTGGTAATGAAAAAACGTTTCTTTCATAGACGACCAAAATGACCTTTGACCTTTAAATCCACACAAACTATATCCTTAGGCCTTAAAGCTCTAGCTATAGCATAGGTGCTGCAATCTCTCAGATAGCCTCCTTAAGAAAGTTTTTCAGCATATAATTACTGCATAGTTTTCATTTTTTTCCCCATAAAACTCTAGAGACAATATGCAGGCTAATATATATTAACAAACAAACCACAAACAGTAAAACAAAAACCTATGCTGAACTGCAGAAACTTTTCCAAGTATGTAAACAAACAAGTAATAAGTAGTGAAGTGATAAAAGAACATTCACATTTTGTTAACTTTAGCATAGTGACAACATTATATGGGAAAAGTCGTTAAATATTTTGTTTTTTCCTTGAAAAAAAATGAGTAATGTTTTTCTTGTGACCTGACAGCATAAAGTCCTTGTGCAAATTCCCCTTCCAGTTTTAGAGGACAGTGTAATTTCTTTTTATTTTACTTTTTTTTTTTTATAACCCACCCCCATCATCACCTCCCAGGAGAAGCTGCCTTAGGCAACTGTACTTACAAAAACAGTGTAGGTACGTTAGAGCATTTGCCTACATAAGTGAATGGGATTATTTGCTTTCTGCTGAGGATATGTCCAGCTGTGGGCTGTTTTTTTGTAAAACTTGTTTGAAAATTTATGTCACACGGTCTGTACAGAGGTTAAACGTTACAGGTTTATTCATAAATTACTCTCAAACCCCTTCTCTCAAATGTTTAGTACCTTTCTGCAGTCATTCACAGCAAACTACAATATGATTAAGTAGGGATATCTTACAAATCTGGTGTAATGTATAGAAATCTTTAGAACAGTATCATCAGTAATTTACTTTTCACATTCCCTTGAAAGCAGGGCTGCTTGGACATCAAATGAGATTTAAAAAGCTGTTGATATTGCTGTTTATTTCACTCAATACACAGTACAGGAGCAGTTTAGATATTGGTAAATATGAAAGAAACTCACGTCTCTATTCACAAAATTTCAGAGGCACTGCTGCTGACATTAGGGAAATCTGAATGACAGGACTGAAATCTGAAAGCCACCTGCATTCTAGCTGTAGAATCACAGCAGAAACCTGAACCTGGTGGCAGCAACAAAAGCTCCGAGTGGGTATAATATTATCAAAAGAGCAGATTGCCATAAACCACCAGTAATTCCTTGGACGTCTTTCTCTTTGCATTTTCAGATTCTCCCTTCTATTCCTGTGGCACGGGTGAGTTGGTGGCGGATGGATGGGTTTGGGGGATGCACCCCTGGCACCGTAAGGAAGCTGCGGCCGTAGCGCGGCGGGGGGCGGGCCCAACACCCCCGCCCGGAGCCCCTGCAGCAATTCCGCACCAATCCTGCCCGGGCAGTGGCCTCCTCCCCTCCCCTCTGCTCCTCGCCCCACACTCCCCTTTCCCCTTTCCCTCCCTCCGGTCACCTTCTCCCCGCTGCCCCCGAGCAGCGGCTCCGCTGGCTGCTGACCCCCCGCCCGGGCTGCTCCCAGGGCCAGCCGTGCTTTGGACACCTCCGGTGTTTCCAACCTCTCTTGCTGTGGTTCTTCTAACGGCTTTTATACTGTAGCTGTTGCCCAGGGTAAAAAACAAACCAAACCAACCAAGCAAGGAGCAGCCGAGGTCCCAGCTGGCTCTCTTAGAGAGCTGACATGACTGCATGATAGGCAAACAACCTCAGCATCCCTCTTTTCCTCTCCCTGTGGCATCTCTACATATCCCTTCAAGAATTCAATTATTTCAGGTCTCTGCACTCTGCATGCAAATGATATTGTTCTTGGCACGTGGGGAGGGATTCCAAACAGAAGATAAGTTCTTCCTTCTTTCCACAGACACTGCAGCTTTTTCCTCTCAGGGAATTTCCTCTATTGCCTCCTCACGCTGTTAATAAGAGAACAATGGAAATACATGAAAAAAACCACCAGTGCTGGGGGGATATATAAAAAAAGAATAGCAGCGCTTTTTTTTTTGTTTTTTTGTTTTTTTTTTTTTTAGAGGAAGTGGTTGGGAAGGAGGGGGAGTTAGTTGTTTGTTTTGAGTTGGCTGGGGGATTTTTTGACCTTATGGCAAAACCAAAACCGATTCTTGGGAAGTGCAAGTCACTTAGTGGCAGTTGATAACACCAAGGATCAGTTTAGAAGTCTTTAAGAGATGGGAACTCTTTAGGACCAGTATTCCTCATGGTCATGCAAGCAACTGTTCTCCAGAATTTGTTCTGTAAAGGAAAGAGACGGCTCTGTTCTCACCTTTTCACTCATCTCCAACTCTTCTCTTTCTTTTGGAAAAAGCCTATGAAGGTAAGGGGTTCATTTACTTAAGGAAACCACCTACAATATTTATGCAGTCTATCCAGCCTCAGCAACCTTTTAATCTGTAACTAACTACCATTAGATTTAACATCACTAAATTCTATAGAGTTAGCCACTGACGTTATAGATAGTAAAGAATGTAAGAAATAAAATGTTCATGCAGTTGTCTCTGTTCTGAAAGTGTCCTAGTATCTTTAGTGAAGAAGCCATTTTAGACCTTAAATAATTTTTATCGTGTTTCTAAGAGCTTTTTTTTCCAGCTGTACTAGATTTTTATTTAAGAGGCCAGAAATGTGTACAGTACTTGAGGTGAAACTATTTTACACAAAAGAAGAGTTACTCTGGAATTCAATCAATGTATATTTCTCAACGCTCCTTCATTCTTCTCCAGAACAGCAAATGGGATGTATGCCCCTCCTTTTGGTTTATTTCTATTTTCATGTGTGCCCAAACACTTAAGTAATATACACAATTATTTTATAGCTACAGCTGCCAGTGAGGAATTCAAAAGATGCCATACATGTACATGATACTAAAATAAAAAAAAAGAAAATTAAACTGTCTGTCCTTTCATATCGAAAAGAAAATTCGGTAAGCTTAACTTGACTTTAACAATCATAAAATGTAGAAGAATCCTTTTTCAAATAAATAAAGTGTACTGTGATACAGCAATCTATCCTACATCTCTTTACATTGCTGTCAAATCTATAAAGATTCTGTGTAAAATCAATCACAGTAAAAATTCATGCTTTAGATGATCTGTGAGTTCTATCCCTTCGGAAGTTATGGTGTTGCTTAGGTAACAAGTTACGTTGCTCGCTGTGTTGGTTCTTCAGCTGGATTGTAACTCCTAAGAATGAAAGGACCTTGGATAATGATGAAAAGCTGATTTAAGGTAGTCTATTATTTAAAGAATTGAGAAAGTATGACAAAAACTAAGCAAAGGTTGAATTTCATGGGAAAAAAAAAATATTAAACACACAATAAATCCCAGAGAAAAAAAAAATAAATCCAGTTAACTTAGAAGCAGTAAAAATGGATGCTAAAAGAGACTGAAACATTTTGACAAAGTGCTAATCAACATTCAGCCCCACTAGTTATAAGGGGTGAATAAGGCATTTTGCAAGGAGGAATACCTATTCTTGCTAAACCACAGAAAAAGGATGAAATTAAGTGGACAATCTACATCTAAAGCATTTGAAGTTGTGAGGTGAAATAAAAGCAAAGCAATAAAAAAGATATGCAAAAAATTACATTATTAAACCCCAAATTTACCTGATGAGTGGGGAAAAATAATTCTTTCAGTAGCCCTGAAAAGAACAAGAGGTCCTTTGAATCTAGACAAATAGAGGGGAAAACACACTGCTGTGAGGTAAAAGTTCAATGATGTTAAAGAGTGAGAGAAGTAATAGACAGGGAGGAGTATACTTCACAGTTAGACAGGTACTTTACTAACATTTCTGTTGTATTCCCTTCATTGTGTAACCAGTAAATGGGTGAGACAAAAATGTGAAGAATGTAGGGTTTTTTTCCCCTTAAACAGTCAGTGAACTGACAAAGAGTGTGTGAAGACACAGTGACTCTAATATAAATTGAGAAGCCTCATCTGTGCCAACAGCACTATAACGATTCATATGCAAATACAAATATCTTTGCTATTTCTGTAGAACTAACCTGGGTGATATTAATAAAAGCTGATATAGCTACTGCAAACCTGGCTATCTACACATAAAAGCAATTAACAAGAGTTACAGCTCAAAGGGAACAGGCTCTGAAATTAGCAAGCCAAAACTTCATGATCGTTATTGTGTTGGGGACCCATTAGGAGACATGATGAGGGGGATGACAAAAATCAAAAATACCTAACCAATCAAACATGAAAAAAACCCAACCCTCTGTATTTCACATAGATATAAATAAACAAGGAAACACTCTGGACAAGAGAGAGATCGTAAATAGTGGAAGTTTGGAACAGTATTTATTTGATGATCCTTCAAAACCAAAGTGAAAAAACATCAAATGTAATTCATGATAAATTTAAATATTAACTGGGACAGAAAAATTAGAACACCGCGTGTGCACACAGAGGGTTTGAGGGTTTACAGCACCACTTGCGTCTCTGGGAGACACAACACCAGCTCCTGCACCGTGAACTAATACTGAAAAAACCGATAAAAACCAACACCTTCTCCCAGAAGGATACAGCTGCTGACGCAGCGCAGACCGGAACCGTTCAAGGAGACGAACATATTCCCAAAGGAAAGGGCCGTGCCGGGGAAATGTTTAATGCAAACCGACATCCCCTAAGGCGAAAACATCGACTGCCCAAAAAGCCACAAGCGCGGCCCCGGGCGCGCCCCGGCCGGGCCTTTGT
>NW_008593593.1:0-738 GCF_000691845.1 Merops nubicus | reverse complement strand
CCTGTTGTGGGCCAAGTCACATCTTTTATGGGATCATTTGGGGGTGGCGTCAATAAAGTACCAGCTGACTGACTTGTTTGTATCCCCAGCGATCATTCATGGAATGTCCTTTTTGTTTGCAATACAGTCTGTGTATTGGTTCATCTTTCTGCTGGCCGTATCATTTTTGTTCATTTGTATCATTGGCAGAACAAGACCAGTCACACAGCTTCTGATGTCTGCTAATTCTCGCGGCCTGCACCTGAATATTCAGGTTTTTAGCAAGGTGGCGGGAACAACCGGGCAAAAAAAGCTCCATCCCAGGTCTCACTGATGTTCCCGCACTGCCATCTTGTGTGTGGCTTCGCCCAGAATTGCGCTTCCACCATCTTGTGTGTGGCATTCACTGTCACCGCCGCATGTGCAGCCGTCGTTTGTCATTTTCCTGCTCATGCACCACCCTATTTGATGTGGCGATCCCCATCTACGTGTCCTGCCGCCATCTTGTGTGTGGCACCCACCAGCACCGCTGCACTGTGCCGCAGCATCAGTCGTCACAGTCTGGGGAAAAAATTCTCTCCACGGTGCATGTGCCAGGACTGGAGCTCCCAGTGCTCGCCTCTTCCTGACACAAATCCCCCTCCCAGTGCCACCCAGCATCTCCCAGTGCCCCCAGATCCCCTCCTAGTTTCCCCCACGATAGGATAAAAGATAGATGTGTCTTCACGAACTATGATATTTTAGAAGATGGAGAGGACT
>NW_008593592.1:14184-26782 GCF_000691845.1 Merops nubicus | reverse complement strand
TGCGGGAGCTGCGGGAAGGCGCGGGCGGGGCGACTCCCGCACGGAATGGCGCTGGGGCAGGGGCATCCCGCGAGTGGGCAGGGGCATCCCGCGAGTCCGCAGGGCACCGCAGGACCCGGGGAGCAACAGGCGCCCGACAAGGGATGGCCGAGGGCCGCGCAGGAGCCTTGACAGGGTCGATTTTGTAAGGCCTTCACCTGTGGCGATGGTGGTTCTCACGCCCCAAGGATCTCCATTCTTCTTGAATTATGCATTGCGTGAGGACAGGTTTTCAGATGCAGGAATTACCATGGGTTTACTTGAGTTTTTCTCCTGACAGGTTTTGGAGCATCTCCTCTAGCAGGGTTCCTCGCCTCAACAAGAGATGCTTCTGATGGTGTTGTATAGCGGGCAGTGATGGGACATGGCATTTCACCAGGAATCTGCTGCCTGCCCTGGATAAGCAACACTTGGCATATGGTCTTTCCATGAAGCATTAGAGAGGGGCTTGTTTTCCCCAAAAATAGAAAGCTAAAACTTAACCTGGTTCCATCATGGCAGTCTCTGGCAAGTAAAGATGTCGCCAAAATTATACCATATGCTCTAGGTTACAGTGCTGGTGATACTGGTTGGTGAAGGAGTTTCATATAGGGATAAACAAGGCACTTAAAAAATTTAGTATGGAGACTTCTAGTACTGAAATCAAAAATTCATCAAAACATTTTGATTTGTTTTTTGTGCTCTTTTTAGGGACGTAATTTGTTATTTTAGAGAATGCAATTTGTGACAAGCATCATTGGTTACGTCAGTCAGGCCACAAAAACTGGAAGTTCTTGTGACTTTATGTCAGGAACACTTGGTTCCGGGCTAGCTGTAAAGTGAAAAGCTTTATGCTTTTTGATTCCCTGGTTGTAGAAACAGTCAAAATGACTCATAGTGTAATTGTAATATTTTTTTTTTTTTACAGACACTCATTTACTCTTCTAAATTTAACTGAACATTTCCAGAAGAAAACTGGACACTGAAGCTGGCGCTCCTGCCCAATGTTAATGTTATGGAATTATTTTTCATTGTTTCTTTTAATATAAAATCTGGAGGAAAGCAAGCAGATGTAAGTGGCGAGTCCAAAACAAAACAGAAAGAGGCTTCTGTTGTTCGGGTTTTTTTCTCCCTGTAGCATAAGGTATTACCCTTGATAAAGGTAATCCCTTTCTCCTAATGCTATTCCCTAGCATTAGTGTTTTGGGTTAGAGTCAGAATTTTGGATGCCACTCTTAAAACTGAGGTATTGGTGGTGTTTTTAGCAGTTGCAGGGCTGTGGTACAGCTCTCTAAGTTCCTTGAAAATGGGTCACATGGCAAAAGAGAGGAAACTAATCAGATCCTGCACTGAGGGAGAGTGTAGCAGAGCTCTGCTGTTTCACTTGCCTCTTAGTAGCAGCCAGATGGCCATTCAGTGAATAGGTACATCCTTGCCTCAGCCAGCAGTCCCAAATCTACCATCCAATTACCATGGGATCACAGGAGACATGGGGAGAAAAGCTGATGTTGAGGAAATGGGTTATTCTGGTTGGATGTGTAAAAGAACCAGGAAATAATTCACAGGCAAAACACTATTCTTTTCTTTTTCTGCTATGTATCTTGATATTATCAAAAACTTGTTTCAGCCAAAGCAATTATCAAATTTGGAGCATATAGGTGAAATATTTCTGGCTGCCTTAAAACTCAAAGTGTAATAATTTCTCCCATCTCCACATATCACCCAGCTGGCAATGTGTGGAATAAAGACAGTCCATTTGTGAGAGTGGTTTCTGGGAATGAAGTGCTTCTGAGAACTACATAGGGAAGAAATCACATAAAGTTGAGCAGTCTCCATTTTTGCAAGAATTTTTAAATTTTGCAATAGTGCTTAAGGCTCATAGTGATAGAAGTTTAAACAATATATTGTAGATACAGTAACATATTCTAAAAAAAAACATTTCAGTCATATCCTCATAAAAGGACATCAGAGGATGAGCAGGTAAATTCTGAAACATGAATTCAGCTGTAAGAAGACTGAAGTCTTTTACAGTGTCTAGCAGGTCAAAATATAATATGTGAAAAAGCCTTGGAGGGTTTGTCTGAATTCAAAGATCTGTTGTTCTAAAATCTGTTATGTCTTTTGCAAAACTGTATGATTATGAAAGGCAATTATTTTGCAGACAATTTGCTCATAGAATAGTGTATGTAAAAATACTGCAACCTTGCTACAATTAGCAGCTCAGAGGACATTGTTATTTTTTTGTCGCTAAAAGCCTGAGTTGGGGCACAAAAGGCCACAAGTCATTATCCTTTGTGACTATAGACAAGCTACTTAATCTTCCTGGAAAATATTTAACCACTGATGAATTATTTCACTTTCCTGTCTTGTCTGTTGAGATTTACACACTTCAGGGCCAGTTTAGCTGTGTTATGAGGCCATGCAACACCTGGCATGTTGAGTCTTCCAAGCGTTCTTTCGCTGAAGTGATAGTAAAGCAGCTTACTCCATTGCAGAAAATTATTTGTGCTATAAAAACTTATAACAATGGCTATTATGTTTCAGATGGTGATGGTAGAAATACCTGATCAGCAAAACTTGACCTGAATCGGCACTGCATATCCAGCTATTTCCACATTTGAGAAAACCAAGGTGTTTAAGACCCACCTCTCTAACTTGGAGTATGACCAGAGATCAGATCACATTCTCTGTAGTTTAACTATGGATTTTAGTGACAGCTGAAGATACTGAGAAGAAACCTTAAGATGAATGAAATCTCCAGAGAGGAGAGCATGAGAAAAGGTGATGTGTCACTCCGTTATCTTCAGATTTGTCCTGATGTATCAGAGGTTGGGGAAAAAAAGCCCTGCAGAGTAAGCTGAACGTCTTTTCTGCCAATGAGGCACTGCATTAGAGACTAATAGTCTTTTCTGTTTGTGGGCCAGAGTCAAGCAGCTGCTTTGCTAAAGAGAATAGAAAGACTGTATTGAACTTTTCAGTGCCAGCACTATAATGTACCCGCCCGTGTCTGTGTGCGTCGTCCGTGCCCTATGCTGGCTGGCACCTCAGAGACTCGTTAGTATGTATCCTAAGTTTTTGTCACTCTCCATTGAGGGAAGAGCTGAAAAAGGATTTCTGTAAGGACTGTTACACTGGCAGAGTGGGGCAGATTAAGGTTTTTAACTCAAGAACTCTGTGGTTTGGGTATCTAAATGTGGTATATGGAGCACATACTGAAACACTGCACAGGATTTACAGGCAGCCTAAGTCTGTTATTAGTCCTGTGCCTTTAGTGACTAGCTGTCCCAGCAGTAAGGTACTTTATGCTTTGTTGTGACATTAATAATATTATCTTATGGAACTGCAGGGTGTCCTTAGCCTCCCTTTAAATAGGTGGTTGTTAGGTCCCTGCCTCAGGAAGTCATCACTTGTCACTGGCAAGCTCTCATCTTGTCTCAACCTGCTAGTAGCCTGAGGGAGCAGTGTGCCAAAATATGGTATACTTTTGCAGGACCTTGAAGTTCTGTTGAATAAATTTATTTTCTGAGGTGAAAACAAAGGCAGAGAAGGGTGACTGCTTATTGTCTGATGTCCACATACGTACACCACTGAACATGACATACTGGAACTGTGTGCACAGAAACAAAATGTTAGCTGAATATATGAAGTAGTGATCCCCACTAATTTTCATACCATCTGTTTGTGGCTGATTACTAATCAATAAATACCATATCAGTTATAAACTAAAGGTTATATAAGCATACACTGAAAAATGTCATCTAATTACTACTAGCCAAGGAGAACTATAATCGATACACCATGATGGTAGTAACACATTAGTAAATGTAGTGAAATCCAAAGTTATTCCCTTAAGGATGCTAATATTGATAGGTGCCCTTTACCTCCTTGCCCTTTACTTTCTTGTTTGTAACAAGGGGATAGCAACTGGAGGAAGATTTTGCAGTCCTGTGTATTACTGACAGGTGAAGAGAAAAGTAGTGGTGAAAGGTTCAGAGCACCCTCTTGAAAGAACTGTTCTGCAAAGACCCTGATCCTTGACTAGTATATGCAAAAACTTCATATAGATCTTGAGTACTGCATGTTTGCATGGCTGTCATTGTAAAGAAAAATACCATGATGCTGAATTAAAGTTTGGCAGGGTCGTTCCAGAAAAAGAGACAGAAGCGTCTGGGAGAGCCACAGACTGGGAAATATGTAGAAGTGTTAAGGGAGGAAGTTAGACCAGCCAGTTTTTCAGATCTGTTTCCAGCCACCTATACAATGCTTTTTAGTAGGAAAAAAAGAAAACTGTCAAGAAAGAACAAAGAAGAAATGTCTTTAATAATGATGAAGTGATAGTTTAATAAAGCAGTTGTTTATTTGTTTGGAGGGTTTTTTTTTAAGCCATGCAGTGAATGTTGCTTTCTATCAGTATTGTTCTTTGGAATGAAACTCATGAATATGTTGAAATCTCAGCCCCTGACTTTGCAGGCTGTTTTGCTTTGGCAGAGTGGGAATCTGCCAGTACAAGGGCACTCACACAAGCACACTGTGAAAAGTCTTTCAAGTAAGTTTAAACTGTATGCTTGAACGATGGGATTTCGTTGGCTCCTTGAAAAGGTCATCAATGCTATGTAACTGACTATGTTTTAAAATTGTGCAACTGTCTTTGCTGTCTTGTTTGTATTGAAAAGTGATGGATAGACACCTGTACAAATCTAATCTGTGTCTGGGAGTTGTCTAGTGCATATTGCACAGGTCTGAAATGTTCCACACAATTCTTTGCTGATACATATTCTACAGGGTGTCCTGGTATGATGCAGGATTAAAGCAAATTTTTCTGGTCTCCTTGAGGTGTGAGTCACATCCTAGGCTGCCTACAAAGTAGTATTATTGGTCTGTCTCTGAAAATCTCTTTCCATGTTGTTATTTTTAATACAAAGAAGAAAGGAATTGTAAGGCAAGGACCAGACTATAATTTAACTTCTTTTCAGATTCTGTAAGTGCCAAGTGGCATCTCTCATAAAAGTGCCAATGTCTTTTGGCATCCCAGAATAAGCAACACAATAAACCAGATCCAGATTCTTCAGATAGAGAAGCAGAATTTCAATTTAAAGTTTAGCAGGATTTCCAGGCGCTGAAGGAAGGCCCTTGAGGTAGCTAAACGTCTTCCATTTAGACCCTTTCATCCAACTCATTTTAACATTTCCTAGTTCCCAAGTATTGCCAGCCTGAATTCTGCCCAGAAGGGAGAAGTACAAAATAATGAATGGCAAAGTGAAATGGATGTTCCTTTAGTATTTAATCTTTTGAAAAATACAGAAACATAAGAAAAATGAAACTAGAAGGCTACAGAGACAATGATTACTACTAATGATTACAGGCAATGCAATGTATTGAAGGTGAATATTTTGGAGAAAGGGGGTTGGGAGAATGCAAGTTTGGCTTTGAACATAAGCCAGTCACCAGCAATGCAAAGTGTAACACCCCTTTTCCTTCTTTTCTCCTTTACTCCTTAGAGACTCGCTGACTCCATGGTGACTCTTTGGCATAGAATATAGGCAAGACAAATATAATACAGAGCAAAATAATATGTTTGGAAAATACTGTGGTTTTCTACAGCACCATAGCTGGCCTAAATCTCACTATAGCAAGAAGTCTGGAAGACTTAAAACATGAATTGCAGATATGTGTAGGTAACATAAGTATCCCAAGTGAACATTCAAGAGGTGGTTGGTAAAGCATTGTGCATCAGACCACAAGCTAGATAACTATTTACACATGCAGCTAGGAAGACACATTTCTGTGGACAGTTTATTGCAATAATCTGCTTTCTTGTCACCTTCCTTTTACTTTTCTGGTCCTGGCTGCTCTCGAGAAAAAAAAAGAGATGGGATCCGATGACTAGGTCTAATCTAACATATCAGTTACTGTGTTCCTTTATCTTTACAGTGGGCCTCTGGGAAAGGTTGTTGGTATTAAATTCAAGGTAGATAAAAGCTGTTGAATTGGAAAAGACTGGTCTGTCCACATTCCCAAGTTTCAGTGTTTCACGTCTGTAGTTCACCTCCTCTATATCCATGGGGAGGTCCTGGGTGTTCTGGCTTGGCTCTTTTGTGATTTTTAACTTCTCATTCCTCTTTTTTTCTGGTAATTTCATGCTTTTCCCCATGACAAATGCTCTTCTTGCTATTACTGGGCTAATAGTCAAACATATTTACAGCAAGATTCATAGATTTTGTGAAGCTGTGAGCTCTCATACTACAAAGTGCTATAGATCCAACGTCTTCCAGAGCGCTAGATACAAACAAGCCAAATTCAGGAAACTTTGCCAAACAGTTAAAAAAGCAGCACAGCCTTTGAACTAGAACTCTGTGTGCCAGTGTAAAATTTTAGTTGTGTTAAAGTGTTCTGCTGAAAGAAAAAAAACTTTATATAAGTCATGCAATAGAAACTAAGGCAATGTTTCTAGTTTTTTAGAAACCCTTTGATAGTTACAACTGTGGTGTGAAAGGGAGGGACCTTAGCTACAGGAGTTATGATCCCATGGCTTTTGTTTGCCCAAGAACAAATAACAAATATCAAAGCTGCAGAGAAAAAAACATGTTTTTACAGAGCTGGTGTCTTTTGTGATGGACAATCTGCTACATATTTATTTTTAATTCATGGTTCTACTTGGAACTTTAATGGCAGAAGCAGCTTTGACTTGTGGACTCAACACTGTAACTGTGATGAGAAAATCATCACTTCATCTTGATAACTTGCTGTCCAAAAGCTATAAAACATTATTTCTCCATGTTAAGTCTAAAGGTTTCATCTATTCTTCTGCACATCTGTTATGACTGACAACCTAAAAATTCAAAGGCAATGGATATGTGTTTTCTGCTAGATTAAGGCATGAACTTTTCATAAATGAAGGGGTACTATATTGAAATCCCAGTATTTCCATTAGTGAGGCAGGTTCTATCCGTGGGAGGTGGTGATTTATTTATGCAGATCATGCCTAGCTCTAGGGAGACTTCCTTAATGTATCCGTGCCAGCAGCTACTGTTCACCCATGAGAAGTCCAGCTGTCTATTAAGCATCTGACATAATTTGAAAAGTTATTTTATCAAATAAACTTCAGTTAATCGCTTCTAAATGCTTAAAGTGACTGTATGTGAATCATAGCTAGACTCTTGACATGGTACTGGAAGTAGTTTTCTTCTGAGGCATATCTGCTTCTTTCACACTGCTTTTGGTAATGGAATAGTACTAAGCAAGTAGTTTTAGTTCTGTCAACAGACTGGGTCAAAAAGGTGGTCCTGAGATTGGGGATCATGGGCACTGGAAATGGAGAAAGGAAGTCCCATATACCCAGTGTCACTCATCTTGTAGCCTCCACTCCTGGGTTTTCCTAAGGAACAAACAGGTTTCCACCAAAGAGACTTCTTGGGAAATAGGCATAAAGTGCCATGCTCACAGGCTTGTGTCCAAGTGGCACAGACAGTCCTGTGCAGTTGCTAGGGATGGATGGATGGATGGATGGATGGATGGAGAAAGTAGAAAGTAGGACTGGTGATCAGTGCTGAAAGGGAGTGCAGAGACAGGTCAGAAGAGTTGAGTATTGGCCAAACAAAACAATTGAACACCAAGGAGGGTGTCGGAAATAAGAAGAAGGGCTTGAGAGAGGAAGAGGAGAAGAAACAAAGCAAGAAGGATAAACTGCTACAGCTGAAAATTTAAATAGTGAAGCTGTAGTACTTGAAGTGAACATTTACATTAAAGGTAGAACCTTTTGAAGAGTTATGAACATATTTAATTAAAAGAAAACCCACAGTTCTTTCCCCATAGATATTGTGGAAAGTGGAGGAACATTGCATTAATCAGCTAGATTTTATGCTGCCAAGTCCCACAAATCTAAAGTTAAGCCAAATAATTTTAAGAGCTAGTTTTCATATGGAATGAAATTAATTTCTGCATACAGCATCAAACCTGTTGACTGCCGCGAGTCAGTGAAATCCAGGTTGAGATGTCTTTAACTAATTTAAAACATAGAAAACTGCATTATCAACATTTTTTTTCCCCCAAATATAACTGTGAAAATTATAAACTGTAAAAAAAATGTTCCTTATTCTGGATTATCCTTTCTTATGGTATAATCACTATATACAGACCAGTATATTTTTGGCGCAAATAGTAGTTTATAGAACTAAACTGAAGAAATATATTCAGGCTGAAGCATCACCTATGGAATAGAAAAGGTTACCTGATACAGATAAGACCATATATATGCCTTTCAGGAATTATTTTTCTTTGTAAATAAGACCTTTAGAATTTCAAACACAGACACGGAAAAGAATATTCTCATTTCTGTGGGTCATTTATATTAAGAGTCTCAAAATTAGAATTAAACAAAACAGATTAGACACCCTTATCTTATAGGATGAAGAACTACTGGAAGTACGAGTATCATTTGCTTCCAAGTCATATCTAGTGGCAGCTGTGACAGTGTTATATTCTGCAGTTGTTATATTGAGTATGCCATTTCCAAAGGTAGATTGGAAATCTGTTTCAGGATGTGTAGATAATGTCACCTCACTTGGAGAGATAAGTGAAAATACAGTTCTGTTAGACAGGATCTTTTCTTCAGAGGCTTCTATATTAGAAAGTGAATTTGAGGATATCTGAATGCATATATCTTCTGAAATGCAAGCATGGAGGTAATGGATGTCATTTATATCCACTCTGGGTTCACAACTGTGCCCTGCATAACAGTGGCAATCAAATTTTTCCATGAATGTTTGCAGATCTTGAAATGCTGGTTGCCCTTTCAGAGTGTATTTTCCATCCTTTGTCATTTGAATGACAATATTCTCAGGGTTCAAGTGAAGATAGTCACTGGAATTCCATTTTTTCCGTACGCAAGCGCCTGAGTCTTGGCATAACACTTGGCTACAGATTCTGGCTGCCATTGTGACATTGATGAGGTATGGGGTCAAAGTCCTCCTAAGGTAGTTGTCCAGAGTTTTACAGGTGTTCTGTGAAAATAACAGAGCTGCAGAGTTTAGTAAGGAAACCATTGGAATACTGTCATTCTAATAACAGTACCATAGGGGATATCTATGAATGTTCCTCCTGAGATTTGATAATAGTTGTAGTGGTTGTTGGAAGCAAGTTTATCTGAGTAAGTTGCTATATAGTTGAAGAATCACAGCGCATTTGTGTTGGGTGGTTGCTGAAGGTGTAAAGTAAAGCACATGTATCAGACAGCAGATGACTTTAAGCTTTCACTTTACCAGTATATTTCATGTAGTATTTTGAATCAGGTGCATTTAAAGAAGTTCCATGAAGGATTAAATTTCCTTTGTAAGTCTTGAATGGATTGAAGGGATCTTGGAAAAAAATCTCATTTCTTCAGACTGAACAAATATTTTTCTCTGTCAAACCATCTCTGTGAGACTTCAATTTTCCTGTGACCTGAATAGCTGCAGGAGTAGGGAGTTTTCATGTTGTTTTTGATTGGAAAGCATTTTGGGAGGATGGTCAAACTGAAAGTATGCTAAAAGAATTGTTCATTGTAATTCATCATGAAGCTGGCATATATTCTATGTGTGCTTGGCACAGTTTAACAACCCAAGGCTTTGGGAGCTCCTTCTTTGTTTCTGACACTATGTCTCCTTAGGGCATTCACCTAGCACCACATATGGATACAGCTAATAATCACACCTATAGGGATCACTTCAGTGAATCTGAGGTATATGTAGTTTTTCTGGTTTTCTTTTGGTTATGTATAACAAAACCTGCACAGAAATTTTGGTTGATGCAATTCTTGCAGAAGTGAGGCTCACAGTAATATTTAGTTGCTGAAAGGCTACTGGCTGTGATAGCTGTTAAAAACAAGGTGTGATTAGTGCACAAATGCATAGTCTGACTGGGTTGTGGTAAGTTCCATTTGCTCACACAAATCTCAAAATTCACCTAATAAGTTGTGACTCACCTATGTTCTAGTATTGGGGTAATGAGCAAAAAAGCTTCAGATGCAACTGATACCCTTTCTCAAAGGCAAGCACCTATGAAAAGGTCAAAGTGGGATGCTTTGGGGAATTTGACCCTTACAGAGCTGTGGAGGTTTATCTGGCCATGATTTCTGTGACAGGAGGCCCAGCAGTGCTGAAGAGTTCCAGTTCTTTACTTTTAGAAGGGTTCAGAAGGATCTTTGCACACAGTAGCTGATTATATCTAGTTTGCCTGGGTATGAATGAGCTAATTCAAAAGATATATTTGAACATCCTTGTAACAACATTTCTCAAACTATGTATTTGACCTTGCAAAAAAAAAAAAAAAAAAAAAAAATTTACTTTTTCCCCTTTTCTAGCTCGGATCTTTCTTAAAATGAAATATTACTTACAACACACAAAACAGGCTAGAGCTGAGATTTCACAACCTTGACTATTCCTAGTGCTTTAAATATTATTGCCAAGTGCATTAAAAAGTGGACGGTCTCTTAAAAATTGTTCCGGGCAAGCACAAATAATTTTTCTCTGTACCTCATGTCTGGAATGTAATGAAGATATAGGTATTCTTTCCTTAAATTAGATAAACAAGTGCTAATTTGCCTACAGTTATCATGGTAGCTTGTCCAGCTGATACTTTGAAAATTTGAGCTCTTATTCTGTGTAGTTAATTACAATCTTCATAAGCCTCAAATATGCTTGTTTTTTGACTGGAGAAAACTGCTGGCAATATGGAGTCATCATTTGAAGAGTAGAAGATATGATGTAAGTAATCATAATGCTTTACAGCCTTTTCACTTTATTACTCTTTAAAAATGTCATGTAATAATTAATATGGCATACCTTATTTTGTGTTAAATTCATGTCACCCCAGATCACAATTCCAGAAGCACCCAGTGCAGCAGATTCTCCAATCGTATTTACCAGGTCATCCTGAGGGGAAATGTGCAAAGAATCATACTAAGTGAGTAAGCAATAACATAAGGGCAAAAGGTATAATGCACATAGTAAATTACATATCCAAACTAACTGCTTTGAAGACAGCAAGCAATTACAATGCAAACATTCTGCTCTCAATTACACTATTTTATTCAGGGATTGGGTTGCACAGGCAATGCCGGAAAGTGTTGCCAACTACATCAAATTTATATATGTCATCTGGTTAGAAAAACAAGGCTGTAAAGCTGAGTCAGTGGTTAGGCATATAACATCCACTCCTCCGACCATTTTAAGTTTTACTTTGCTTTGTTGCCTTCTGGCTTCTCAGAGTTAGTAGTAACTGGTTTCAGTAATGCTGCCTGAAGCAAAGGCAGAAAGTGTAGAAAAAAAAACAAGGAAAAACCAAGTTACTGTGGGGCACAACACAAGAAAAGGGAAAATGTAAGGATTACAGGATTTAAATGATTAACTAGGAACCCAGCAGGGACTCTGGCAGCACCCCTTGCTCACTGAAGGTATCCACAGAACTGGGGGCAATGCCTGGTGAAGCTCTCTCCAGAAAGTAAGAGGACATCAGACACAATGCAGGCATCAGGGCCACAATCTCTAACTTCCCCTTCCTCATGGCCTGGATGACCAGGAAGACATTCCCCAGATCGACATCTCTGATCGCGTGGGTGCATGTGAAAATGTGAAAGGAAAAGTGTAGCCAGAACTGCGGTAAGATGATTAGACCTTAATCAGTGCCTAACCTTGACTAATCCACAAGATGCTGAAATACTATTTAGAAAGCTACTCAAGTACAGCTAAGGACAGAATTTTCTCACTACCTTCTAAAGCCTTTTTTAAGGAGAAGACAACCTTTTACTGTTTTTTCTTATAAACTAAAAAAAAACAGATATTGAGGCACCACAGTTTTATTATTTCTCTTTGGAAAAGGATACACATATTTCTCTCCTCTGTCTTAATGTACTGAATATGCTTTCTAACTTTATAATATTTTGCTATATGTGAGGACTACTCAGAGAATAAAACACTATTTGATGAATATCCTGAGGAACGTTTGAAAACAGACCTCTTAGTGTCCCATTTGACACAATTCCTTTGAGATATTATTTTTTTTATACAAGATTTACACACTTTTTTTTCTGATAAAAGTCAGCTCTATTTGCTAAATAAGTATTACCTGGCAATTTCTTTCTACGTAAATTTGAAATCTTTAAGGTCTAGCTCCACTCACCTGGGAGAGATATTCCTCATAAACATCTGTGAATACTGGACGTGTATACACAAAAACTGGAAGTGGATGAGTAGAATTGGCGACGTGTGAAATTCTAATGGCTTCTTGAACTCTGTTGCGAACAAAGAGACGGGCATTTCTGGAAGATCTTAAGGCTGTCTCTAGATAGACAGATGGATAAAGTGCTGTGCTTTTCTCCCACAACCAATTAAGCTCGTTATTCCTTTCTATTTCAATATCTAAACAAGTTCCTGTATAATTATGTGGGTTTTGTTTGTAATCATAGTTATAACAGTCAGGATAAAGGTAGTATCCCCACAGACGATTTGGCTTCATTTCTATGCCTAGCTTTAAAGATTCCAACATAATTGATTTTGCTGCAGCTTCAAATTCCATTTTAGCTATAGTCTTGGCTTCGGCTTCTGAT
>NW_008593592.1:7742-14153 GCF_000691845.1 Merops nubicus | reverse complement strand
CTCTGCTGAACCAAGTCAATGGATTCCTGTCTATAAATGTCTTTTGAGCCCCAGTTTCTTATCCACACAGGTCTCCAGTTTTCCCAGTCAATGACAGCCAATCCAAATTGCTCATCTGAAGGAATGTAGAACTGGATGTCCTCTTTGGCTTTTTTCAAATGACTGTCCAGCATCAAGAGTTGAGGGAGTCCTCCATTGAATGCCTCTCCTGTGACTTCATTTTTGTAAGGGTAGTAGCCAAGCCTGTCTGGATAGAAAAGAGTGATGTTTTGCCCAACTGATGTCTTCAGCGTGCTTCCAGTGAGGGAAAAATATTTCATGTCCAGCTGCACGCCAGTCCTTTCAATACAAAGTTCTGTAGGAGCATTCCAAATAGAAAGGAAAGGTGAGTTAGGAAGAAGTGGGCGAGCTCTTATGTTCAAAGATGAGCAGCAAGAAGCTAGAAGAGTGGCAAACACCATACTGGATGCTATAGGATATGTACAGGTAACGCAGATACCAAAGCTTGGTATTTGTCTTAGAGTTTCCATTGTAGCATATGCAGTGACATTAGGTGTTCCTGAACAGACAAAAAGTAAGTTCTTTCTGTGTATTCAGAAAGTTGGTAGTCTGTCAAATCTTTGCCACACAATATATTTCTTCAGGTTAATACCTATTAAGCAATATTCCTTAGGTGTAAAACAGGGGTGTCGTTTATACAAGGCTCTCTGTCACTTGAGGTTGCAGGAAACCTTTCAACAGCTTCTGAGGCCTAATGCAGAAATAGAGACAAATGTGGATAAAGTAACAGATGATAAATATTTCATTTCTAACTATAAACGAAATACCATTCGTTTTTTTGAATATATTTTGATCTTTGAATAAAATTCCCCTTTGGAGGAAAAGCACAATGTACAATCATAGAGGAAATAAACTTTACACACGCACGCACATATACATATATATATGTATATATAGTAGATATAAAACTAGCAGTGGAATGGTATCCAGTGGGTTAGGAATCAGCATAAGTATGCTTAGTAGTAGTCCTGATTCTGTCAGTGACTGATGTCTTTAACATTAGCAGTCTCATAGTGTTTTCTCTTAATCAACAGCAATCTGTATGTAATATTTTTCACCTATCTCAAAATCAAGTTTGACATCTCAATTCATTAATTTTATAGAGCACTTAAGGGAATATGTGAGGCTACACAAAACTGGAACTTGGATTGTTGTACACATGCAAGAAAACAATCCATGTATGTTCATTTAAATCAGTGAGGTATCTGAAATATTAGAGACACTCTATCTTCTATACAGAGCTCTTTTAAACAAGCTCAAAAGCTGCATGTCATCTTGGTACATGGTTATCTGTATGTTGCTTCAGGCAATTTGAGATCTACAGGTTGTGACACCAAGTTCAAGTATGCCCAGTGTTGTAAGTCATTAGGAAAACAGAGATTGTCCGTACACTCACAATGAGCAGTCACACTTACTTTTATTCAAGAACATAATGGTGGTAGTCACGGTGTGATCATCAACTGTTACATAGCAGCCCAAAAACTAGAGCATTCCTCTGTGTAGTAACTCAGCTGAATCCACTTTCCTCATGATTTTGAAATGGTTCAAACTTGGGTCTGTCATTTTCCATAGAGGCCTCATGCTAAGGCCTGTAAAGTATGTAAGGAGTACATAAGAATGTGCATGAAAATATAGGAGTCACTCTGAAGTGGGCCACAGGATGACTGGCAATGTAAAATCTCTGAGAACAGATTTTAAAAAAAGCAAACAAGATTTTGGTGTGCATTTATTCAGCTAGGAGTGCACACTGCAAACTGCTGGTTCTTACACCTTTTTATTATCTCTCTCCCTCTGCTTTTTCTGTGGCTACTTAGTGTAAAAATTTATAAGCTGTATGGGCAGAGAATTGTAGATATGTCTCCCTCAGCTGTGCATACAGACAACAGGTTGCTGTTATTACTTATTTGTATTTTTTCATCATTCCTTTGGCTGCATATTATATTTTTAATTTGATGCATCCATCCATCAAATTCTTGCACACTCAGAAAAGTTCAACGCTGTAATAAGAGGTTGATGGAGACAAACCTTTCTAAATCCAGCTTCAGGCCAGATTCACAGCAGACATTGTAGTAGTAGTAGTAGAAGTAGTAGTAGTACTAGTAGTAGAGTGAGATCCCCTGTGTGTTAACTGAGTTTGATCCCATCTGGATGTACTGAAAACTCCAAATTTGCTTTGACTGGCAGAAAACCTTGTGTGAAAGGGACTATCATGGAGGGGAGGGGAGACGGGGCAGTGTGACTGATATCTATACCTTCCAGAGCTCAAAACAGTGAAGGAACCTATGTCAAAAAATGGACTAGATCTTGCCTCTCGTCACGGACATCACACTCTAGAGATAATTCTGGGAATCTTCTTCATTTGAGGGTAGTTTGCCTCTTCTCTGGACAAGGAGGAAATGAAGGACAAATGGAAAAGTTGTAGTGAAAGGGGTCTCTGGGAGTCGAGATTCCCAGAGGAGGGGTTTTGCATCACAGAGATCTTCAAGAAGTACCAGAACCCAGACACTTAGTTCCCCAGATTAGCAAGTCTATTTTATAGACCCTACCCTGTATCTACCTCATCCATCATTTCTGATGCCAACAGACTGTAGGAATATTTTCTCTTTTATTCTTTTTCTTCCTAGGCATGCTGCCAGCTCTTTGTCACCGTGTCAGTGGAGAAGTACAGAGCTGCTAGCCATTCCTTTTGCCAAGTCCCCAGCCTAGCTGGGGAGGGAACAACAGCCAATTCAATTTTCCTGGCTTAGAGGTGCCAGCACATGTGAATGAAACCGGCGACTCAAAGACACGAGCATGCACAGCTGGAAGACTGGCAAACAAACACCAATGCAAACACCTTCTTGGAAGAGGGTTTGGCAGCAGAGGAGGAAATTTTTATTTATTTATTTATTTTTTTCAAAACAGAAGCATATAGTCCTGGAGTAGGAAGTGCAGGTGGAAGGAGCAGAAAGTATACCTGTGCAGTATCAGACATCCCTTCAGAACTCATCTGCAAGTATATGAAAGACAGGTAAGGAAAGGAAATCAAATGTAGCATAGGTGGTGAGGTGCAATGTACAGCAGAACTAGAACTGCAGCCGCTTTCTCCCACCAGCCATGACAGAACCTCTGTCTTCTCAGTTGCACTGCCTGCAAGCATATAGAGCCCAATTTCTGACCATAAATCAAGGAACTTAAAGCACATTCTACATTCTCTACCAGGAATGTCATCAGCACCTGTATTCCACAGACCAGCATCAACTTTCAGCTAGGATTTTGACCCTCTCATCATCTTCCTTCAATACAATACAAATGGCTTTTAAGCCACACTGAGTGTCCACAGTGCTATGTGCAGATCTGCAAAGTGTTCTCTCTATCCTTTCAGAAACAACTGAGTTCTGTTCTAATGTAATTCTGAACTTTTTTGTTTAGTTTAGCATTGCTTTTTTCTCTCTCTCCTTTAAAGTTTTTCATTCTTTCTTCAATAGACAGGTTTTCATCAATATTTTGAAAGAAATGAAAACCAATGGTTTGAAGGTTAAAATTCCACTCAGAAAGGCCAAGAGCTGTAAAGGAAAAGTGAAAACACAGATACCCCAGACTCTAGGATAAGAGGTATGTATAATGACTGCTTATCGCTTTCATATTAATTAAAAAAGAAAAAGTTGGATCCTCTTTCATGATCAAGATCTTTAGTTTTCTTGGGATGATGAACACGTAGCAGTTGGATTCCCTCACCTAGTCTTCAACTGTACATTTCACTTTTATCTTAAAAAAGCCTTATCAATCACAGTAGCAAACAAGTTCTTGGAATAGACACAGTGGGTGGACTGAAGTCTAAACATCCATACAGGTACTTCAGCATTCCACAGCTGCTGATGTGATAACTAAAGCAAACCTGCCACGAAGCAGTTTCATAAGCTAGACGTAGATGATAGATCCAGTTACCAGGAAGGAAGTTATGACTCTGTTCATTACAGTTGCCCCAAGACCTGTATCTCATTTGCCTGGCATTTGCTTGATGAGACTTGTAGAAAAAAGGGAGGGCTTCAGGCACTTCCTCCAACTGCCTAGAGATGACAGCAGGAAAAAGCCATCTCTCCTGAGCCAAAGAGTCTCATCTTCCTCAGCCTATTCTCATATGACAAAACCTGTAATCCCTTATTTATTTCTGTAGCAATTTGCTGGACTTGCTCTGCAATGTCCATTTCTTGTGCTGGGGAACCCAGGGATGGACAAAGCACTCCAGGCGAGGCACCACCAGTGCTAAACAGAAGGAAATAAACACAGTCCTTGACCTGTTGGTAGCAGATGCTCTTGTTAATGCCTCCCAGGAGGCTGTTGACCTTCATTGCTGCAAAGACATGTTGCTCACTCTAGTCAACTTGTTGTCCACCATGACTTTCTAGAGCCTTTTCTGCAACTGTTTTCCAACCAGTTGGCTCACGAGATGTGCTTGTGCATAGAGTTATTTCACTCCAGATGCAGGACCTTGCATTTGCTTTTGCTGAACTTCATAAGGTTCTTGTCAGATGGGGAAAACCCCAGCCTGTGGAGGTCCTTCTAAATAATAGCATGGTCCTCTGGCTGATTTGCCACTCCTCCAAAGTTTGCATTGTTTGCAACCTTGCACTCGGATAATTATTTGAGAAATTAAATAGTATTTGGCATAGTATGAACCCTTAGCTTACATCACTAGAAAGGGGCTTCCAGGTGGGCTTTGATGGGCCTTCAGCTGGACTTCCTGGCACTGGTCACAACCCTTGGAGCTTGGCAGCTCAGCCAGTTTTCAGTTTCACTGTCCCATTTGTACAGCTTTTAATCAGTGGGAATGTTATGGGAGACAATGTTGAAAGACTAACTAAAAATCAAGATAAACAATGTCCACTGTCTCCCCTTGTCCACTAAGCCATTCATGTCTTTGTGGAAGGCTGTCAGGTTGGGCAGGCATGATTTCCTTGTTGTTAATCCATGCTGACTATTTCATCACATTCTTGTCCTTAATGTTTGGAAATGTTGTCCAGGATTATTTGTTCTGACAACCTTCCACGAGTAGTTCCTTGGAACTCCTTTTTTTTTTTTTTTTACAATAGGAGTGATATTTGCTTTCTTCCAATCCTCAGAACCCTTCCCCAATCACCATGACCTTTCAAAGATATAGAGTGACCTTATAATGACATCGGCAAGCTTCTTCAGCACATACAGCTTCCTGTGGGCACATACCATTACGCCCTGTAGACTTGTGTATGTCCAGTTTGTTTAAATGTTCTCTAGCCTGATCCTGCAGCACTGAAGGTCAGTCTTCATTCCTCCAGTCTTTTCCATGGGTCTAAGAAGCCTGGGATCCCAAAAGGCCAGTCCTTCCAGTAAAGACTGAAGTGGAAAAATCATGGAGTACCTCTGCCTCTCCCATGTCCGGTGCCACTGGATCTCCTGCCTGCCCCATTCAGCACTGAGCCTCATTTTCCTTTGTCTTCTGCTGCTGACAGACCTGTAGAAGCCTTTCATGTTGTCCTTCACATGTCTTGCCAGATTCAACTCCAAGTGGCCTTTGGCTTTCTCAGCACTATCCTTACACTTCAGACATCTCTATATTCTTCCCAGTTCACTTGTCCCTGCTTCCACCTCATGTGTGCTTCCTTTTTATGACTGAATTTTGTGAGGAGCTCCTTCTGCCTTTTCTTGATTTCTTTCATGTGGAAATGGACCATATTTGAGCTTGAAAAATGTGTGAGCTTGAAAATCAGCCAGCTCCTGAACCTGTCTTCTCTCCAGGGCTGTCTCCCATGAGATTATTCCAAGCTGATGCCTGAAGACACCCAAGCTCTCCTGAAGTCAGTGGTTGTGATCCTACCATGTGCCTTGTTACCTCTTCTCAGGATCCTGAACACCACCATCTCATAGTCCCTGCAGCCAAGGTTGCTCCCAACCTTCACCTTCCCTGTTTGTAACTCTGCAGTCCGACAGAGCATCGCCCTTTATTGGTTCCTACATTATCCTAAGTGATATTTCCTGAGTTGGTACAAACTGAGACTTCCAAGACAAACTAGAAGAATTTCATACAGAAATTCTGGGCAAAAGTATTTTCCACTTATGCAAATACAGCTTATTTAAATGAAATGGCTCTGTTTGTGAAAGATTTCTTACCCCCATCAAAGCCAGAAAACTACAGGATGCAAACTTTATTCCTTGTTCCTCTTAAGTTTTTTTTACAAGTGGATTTCAGATATCAGCTGATTTGATGTAGAGGGAGAGGAAGGTATTGGTTTGGATACTGTTCTGGTTCCATGTAGAAAGGGATTCAGGACAGGACCAACACAGAACAGAACTATGTACTCGCCTCCTCCCACCCACACCCCCCTCCCACAAACA
>NW_008593592.1:0-7711 GCF_000691845.1 Merops nubicus | reverse complement strand
AGACTTTGAAAAAAAAATGAAGTATATTGTTTAACAAGGAACAGAAAACGAAAAAGGGAGGTAAGAAAAAATAATATATACAAAGATTAGGGGAAAATACAAAAAAAATTAAGCAAAATATACAAAACCCTCAGAAATCTTTCCAAGGTCCAACGGAGCAAAGAAGCACAGCCTCCACCTCCGAGCTGCAGGGCAGGAGGGAGTTAGCACCCACTCCCTGCCTCTTATCAGAGTGTGTGTGGGAAGGGGAGGGAATACAATGGTTCACCCCCACCCAGGGTCCTCCCAGTTGCTGGAAGGTCACATCCCCATTCCAAGCCTCAAACCACAACAGATACTATATTTCCTAGTTTAGCTAGAACTAATTTACTATTGGCTAATCTTGTCCTTTGATTTAACTGATTGTTGGAAAATGGTTCTCCTCCAAATCTTGCTGTAATGTACTCTGCTGGGTATAAGTTAATAGATTATTTTATGTGATAGTTTCCAGTTAAAAGGATTGCCTTTGGCCCAGCATAGAGATGACAGCTTTGATAAATGTTACTCCTTTTGGTCTCCTTGAATGTTGATCTAAGTGAGCTGAGTCATAAAGCTGCCCTTGTATTTGTCAAAAAGTCAATATCTTTACAATCTATTAACACTAATTGCTCTGGGGCTACCCAACTAGAAGTACATACTGATGGATTGAAATGCCCTTAGTCTAGGGAAATAGCTTCTGCTTTAGGTTTTCCTGAATTTGGCATTTGTAAAGGTTAAAGAAATAATATGAATTTTCTTGGCTTAATTATTTAATCATTTTTCACAGCAGCAACTCAACTGCAGAACACACATGATTGAAAAATGCAAGTGTGCTCCTGTATTTTGGTAACTACACAGTCATAGATCTGGGCCATGCCACATGAGCCTGAAAAAAAAAAAAAGTCCTACATGGCCAAGAACAGAAAATAAAAGGGAGAGGAGTACTACAGGTACCCTTGAACTTTACACAATAGTAATGTATCACAACCAGATGATGTGTCCCATCAGAAAATCATTGATAATGCTGTTCATTTGCATTCAAGAAGTGACACTTAAATGTTAGAATTCAGCTTTGGTTCTTCTATGAAAATTAGATGTGAGAGTCCACGTTTAGCCTTGAAATAATTAGACACCACTTCATCAGGTCAGATCTTCTAACATTAAAAATAAACTTATGCCCATATGCACAAGTATTATCTGACATTCTTTTGTTAATAGTCTTAAGGACAGTTGTCAAATTTCAAGCAAAAGTTGATAAAAGTCTCACACTTCTCCTGTTTTAGTTTGAATACTGGAAAGGCAGGGATGCTTTCCGTGACTTTTAAGGGAGAACATGAGTACTACTGGGGTATCTGGCTGAACAGCAGCACATAAGAACACTTCTAAGCCTGAGATCACGAATATAATTACTGGTTTAGATTATAGATGAGGTTTCAAGTGTTATTAATTACTTCTTGCGTTGCTAATAATGTGTGCATTTCTGCCTGTTAATGACCTCAAATAATAACAGAAAATACTGGTGTGAAAATTGGTTGGTCTTTTCCCTGTTCTGAGAAAAATGTGGATACAGAGGTTTGCATGTGGAACTGCTTTTGTTGATGGAACAGAAGAATCTAACTATTGAAGTGTTTACATTTAAGTCTTTAAAACCCTGGAAAGCTGTTGTATGAGATAGGAGGTCAACTGTGCAGATGAGACCAGAATACTGAAGATTTAGTCCCTATTCTTTTCATATAAACAGTGGCTACATTAGTGTAACAATAACTCCCAACATTGCAAGCAAATTATAGTGTTAGACTTTACAAGTCTAGTCTAGTATTTTACAAGTACTAGGGACAGGTTGGTTTGTATCTTCCTTTTTCTGAAGGCTATGAGAACACAGAGTTGTGAAAGATATCTAAAGACTCAATTCCAGCTCCTGTGAAGAGGTCAGCACTGATTAAGTTCTAAGAAGAAGCAGAATAGACTCCTAAGGAGCAGAGGAACAGACTAAGGATATGTTTTAATTAAGCTTTAACATATTTATACTTGGAACCTGAAGCAGAATCCAAAGTTGTTGTTTTGGGGTTGTTTTTTTTTTTTTGAGACCAACAATAGTGATACAGTCCATTGGCTTAGTTTCTCTGATCAAAGCAGCCCACACTGCTAGCAAAGAGCTGTCTGAGGTCAACGTTTGTATTTTTGATAGATTAGTAGAAAATACGTAGTGTCTGACATCCCTCCTGCCCTGCCCTTGGGTGCCGCAGGTGATGCTGTTATGAGAAATGGCCCTATTCTCTTCCCTTGTATTCTGGAGGGGTCCTTCTGGATGAAGAGAACAGTTTTGTTCTTGGAACTTCAACTTAGAGAGGATTTAAACCCTTGCTCTTTTTCAAGGTGCACGTCCTGGGATAGAAGCTGTTTATTCATTACAAACAGATGTCAGAGTCATGAAATAGCCACAAAAGAAAGGGAAGAATAACCTTGTGGTTATATTGCATTCCCTTCTTAGGTCATTTTGGCATCTCTAAAAGGGAAGGCAGTGCTAGTCAATTAACACAAACAAGCAGGTGTTACGAGGGTAACATTAACACTTGTGAGGAACAGGAAGCTTCTCAGAAAGAAGGTCCAACTCTAGATGTAAGAACCAACTGTGATGCACAGCTGATGGCAAGTTTAACCTGAGCAGACATTAAGTGTGGAAGATGGTCTTTGCCTAGTATGATGTAGCCTTGTTATGAATGTATTAAGCTGTGCTTGCCTTTAAAGTCAGAATTTGGTAAGCACTTATTTGACATTGTTTTCTAGAACTCCACCCATACTTAAGTATAATCTCAACTGGGCTAGGGCAACTCTTTATGAGGCCACATAATAAACTGTTCAGGTTAAAAATATCTCAGCCAAAAGAACAGAGGAAGGGATTATTTATGACTAAGCACATCAACCAGCAAAACTGGCTAGCTTAGGCAGCATGTCTGATTTAAGTTGTCAAACTACACCCCAGTTCTGTGGCTGTTCTTATCAAGAACTGCCAAACCATCTCCTTCATCATTACTCACTCCTGTTCTTGATTTCAGTTTCCAAGAACAGGGCAATGAGTGCATGAGGACCTCAAGCCTGAGAAAACCTCCAAACAAATTTCTGTGCTGCATTCCTGACTGTTGCCTGTGGAAGAAATTGAACTATGCCAGTGAAGTGAAGGTCAGGAGCTGAGCATGCAGGTTGTAGATAGCCCCTTAAAAATGTGTATGCAAAAGATTTAGTCAAACTACTCTTAAATTGTTTAAATATGAGTCCACTATGTTTTCACTAACGTGTCCTAATTAGTTTTTATAGTTTCCTGATGACTACTGCAGCATTTCATGGCTAATCTCAAATGTTAGGAAAAACTCTATCCTCTTTATTCTCAAATTTTTTCTTGTGCAAGTTATAATTCTCAATTTTATAAAAACTCTTTATATCCTAACAGCTTGTTTATTGATGTTCTAATCTAGTTTTTAGTGCATTAGCCAAATAAACTGTCTGAACACATTTTCAAAAGTATTTGGAAATTTTCCTTTGCTGTATTGTGTATGATTAGGCTCTGCAGAACTCAGATTCTGTAATCACAGTTTCTGTTGCAGAGGAATCAGGGACAAGATAAAGAGTCCACTACATTTCACTTTGCAGACTATTCCATCTTGCCAAGGTTATTCTGCAGAACATTCACTCTGTTTTTTAATGGCAAAACGAGTCCAAACTTATTCTCCATAGCAGGAAACTCACATTACTAGTCAGCTGAATATTAAAAAAAAATATAATCACATATCTACCACGAATATCAATTAGTACCCAGGTAATTGAGGCACAGATCAACCTAGGAGTATATTTGGATCACACTTCTGTACTACATTGCAACTACTCTAATGTAAAATATTGGGCAAATAACAGCCCAATTTTTAAGATCAAATAGTGGTTTTCTTTGAATCAAATATTATTCACACAGATTTGTTTGTTTAGTCTGTATATTCAACCTGTTCTTCTTTCTGACTACTTTAAATCATAGATAAAAATTTCATGGAATCATAGAATGCAGCAATATCTCGTATTCCAGTATCACTTTAAACTCTTTTGGACAGCAGGTTTTTTTATGAAGAGCTGTAGTGCAGATGACTGTGCACTTGGAGCTGCAGTACAAGAACAGGCCTACTAAGCAGTTTTTGGGATCTTCTCAGTGAGCTCTTCCAAACAAGACAATGTTACACCTACAAGTGTATAGACAAAGTATCAAAGGGAGCCCATAATACAGAGGATTATAATACACTAATAATAAACATGTATGATCAACATCTCCCATAAGAGTATTATTCTGAAAACCAGAAGTCTGAACTGAACATAAAAATATACAGTATTCTTTCTTTCCAAGCCTTCATGAAGCACAGGAATAGCTAGACTAGATTTTCGGACAAAGCAAATGGCATTCCACATCTGTGTTAAAAAAATATATTTCCCACCCCTGCAAATCACTACCCTAGTCTAGGAACTAATATTTTAAAATTATCTACACTGTACACAAGTGGCTGTGCTTTTGGAAGAGGTGAGATTGCTTTGGAGAACATCTGCAGAAGAGACAGAACAGGCTTTTGCTTAATCCTTGGAAGTAACACAGTATTAAAATTAACACAGCCAATTCTGAATGTGAAACTTTTTCAGTCAAAATTATGTCTTTTTTTTTTTTCTAAATAAAAGGGTCTTTCAAGAAATATTATAGTGTCATTGCATTTTAAAAACAGGGGAGCAGATATACCCCATGAGTAAACCCAACCTGCATGGATGAAATTGTTCTGGCTTTTCAGTAGCAATGCTTCATAGCTAGAGCGACAGGAGGCAGAAGTAGGGAGAGTCCTCAAAGGGAATTATCCTTGGAAATAAATACATATTATTAACCTCAGTACCAGTTTATACATTAACATCTGTCTTCACAGTATGTGATTTCAGGTTCTCTTGTGCTATACCTGAATGCTCTTTTTAAACTTCTTCTCGTGGGACTGTGATTCATTCCATATTCCTTTCTCCCACATGATTGTATATAAATGAATACAATCTGAGGAAAATATGAAACTGCAGTAGAGAAATGAACCTTTCTTCTAGAATAAATTTCTCTTTGCCTCCCTTTTCACCTGCTGTTTCTTCACAATCCTCATAGTCTTTTGTTATTTTGATAAACCTACTAATACTGAGGAGCCACTGTAATTGCCAAGCATCCCTGGAGATAAGAGAGAGATGGGTAAGCAGATGTTAAAATTCTCAAAACAAAGGTGAGTACAAAGCTATGCAGAGCACCGGTGATTTATAAAGGAGACATTAGCATTATCAAGCAGTGTTTGGGGAAATGGTTATTCAAAGAATCAACATTTTCAGCTGAAAAGAAGAAAGGAGGCAGTTGGACCTGCCTGAGCGAGGATATTAACATAACCCTTGGAGAAAGCCTAAGGAAAAGGATTTGCAGTGTGGGGGCTGAAAGCAGAGGCTGGGGGCTCTGGGCAAACAGAAATTTCTGGTTGTTCAGACCTGCCACTGCTAGGGAGGCAAAGCTGGTGTAGTCCTTATGAACAAACAGCCAGGACACCTGACCTCATCACCATGTCATCTTTTAACTGAAAAAAACTCACAAATTTTGACTAAAGAGCAAAGTTGAGAGCTGGAACTACATGATCTTTAAGGTCCATTCCAACGCAAACCATTCTATGTTTCTATGATTTTTAAGGGTAAGAGACCTTAACTCTAGCACCTTGAGTGAGCACGTTTGGAACACTTTCCATGGGAGCTGGAACTCAGCTTGTGCCCTTCAGGCCTGGCTTTCACTGCCCACACCTTCACCCTCTGAGATTTCTTCTCCTTGGAAGCTTCACTTACAGACCCAAGCCAACCCAACCCACACCTGTGCAGGGACTGCCCAGCCTGTGCTCAATTGTTTATAAAGCAACTGACTCAAACCTCTTGCCTCCAATACTTTGTGGATTGCCTTTCCCATCTGTGGCTTCATATAAAAAATAATAACTATTACACTGCAACATGTCATTTACCTGAATGGAAAAGCTGAAAACATTCAGGTGTCTTTTATTTCACCCCAGTCTTTCTAGGGGCATTTACTAGGGAATAAAAAGTTATTAATCTTCGCTAAGCCTAAATTTATTCTAATAGACTCCTAAAGAAACAAAAATCCCTATTACGTGTAGCCTGCTCTTTCCTGTAAACGAAACCCATTCCCACCCCCTGAGAAAAATTGTTTAGACTAACAATTTAGCTTAAAAAGCTTGGAACAAGTGTTATTTAAAATAAGATTGTTTTAGCAATTTTATTGGTACAGAGACATAGATTCTACTCAATACCTATGATAGCTATATATTTGCAGTTTATCTGTAATCTCTTGTGTGTTTAATAGTTCCAGGAATCACTTGCATTGAAGAAAAAGTTAAAACATACTGAGAGAAAAACAGGTGATAGTATCACACATGATTCATAATGGTGGTTGTTATGATTCTCTACAATCTTTCTGGAAAGTCCTACCAAAATTTACCTTCCCTCCCTGAGATTTAAATTTCAAAATAGTAAAAAAAAAATGAAGAAAGAATAAAAAAAGCAGTAAATACTCACCTACGTGATTCTGATTCCTCAGGTCAGGGCTTGCTGAAGTGAATGAACAGGTGAACAGACAAAATAATTAGCCTTGTCTGGAAAGGCAGAGCTCTGGCCCAGCCAATGGGGATTTGTCATTTGGTGGAGACCTTAGCATAATTATAGGGTAGCTGATGCAAAGTGTCTCCTGTCACAGCGGTTGCAGTAAGTGGTATAACAACATGTTACCAGTCAGAGGTCTTACACCATGTTTCATAGTCTACTGAACAAATGCTTTGAAAGAGTTTGTTTTTACTAAAGAAATATTTTAGAGTGTGGCTTAATTTTGCTTTTTGATGCAGCAGTGGCCTGACCAATGGAGATAAAAATTTTTTTCCATGGCTATGCAGAAATGAGGTAGGGGGGAGCAAAACTGTGTTTTGCATTGCTGTAGCATCAACTGCACCCTGGATGGGAAACAAGGTCACAGGAGGAGATCCTCCACTGGCAAGCAGCTGCTGAGGCTGCTGCGCTTGGAGATCACTGAACTGAGCACCGTATTTGGCCCTCTGACTGCTCTCACAGATTTGGGCAGGACCAAACTGGAGCATCCCTAGCAAATGCTGGTGTAGGGTATATTAACACCCACATAAAGATAATTGAAAAACCTTCCACTATCAGCTGTAAAACTTCTACCTCTGGTTATGTTCACACAACATCAGGTTGAGGTCTTCCCACAGCAACGGGTTGGCAAGCAGTGCCACAGGTTAGAGCTATTCGAAGCTGTGGACCTTGTCGTATACTTGCAATATGGCAATTTATAAACTGCTTCTTTTTTCCCTCAGCATGAAAACAATTTTATCTTTAGAATCAATTTCAGTCTCAAGACTTTCAATGTTGAAACATTTTTTGTCATTTTAAATGTAATTCATATTGTCTTTGTGTAATATTTTTACTAAGCTTTTAGTACATTGTGACTTATCCTTCTTAAATGTGATATAATGATAAATCACCAAAGTGACAAAATAGTCAAAATATTCAGCTATCTTATTTTTTGAGGTCAGCTGTAAAGCAATGATTTTAAATAATTATTTAGAATAAAATATTAGAAAAAAAA
>NW_008593591.1:0-310 GCF_000691845.1 Merops nubicus | reverse complement strand
AGTCACCCTTAACCTCCAGCTTTGGGGTATCCTGACGCTGAGGGCGGGTGTGTGGTGTGCACACCCTCCTGGGACACCCACATCCTTGGGGAGAAGGCATCTCACAAGGGTTTGGTTGCCCACAGAGGAGCAGGTCCAAGAGAAGAGGTGCCACAGCAGTGGGCAGAGCAGAAACCTTGCTGCCCGCCTCCACCAAGGACCTGTCGAGCTGCTTTTGCAAGAAGCCAAAGCCAGGGGATGTGGGTGGAGAGGAGCTGGTGCTCAGCAGGGAGCTGGGCGGGGGGCAAAGAGGCTGGGGGGTCAGAAACAG
>NW_008593590.1:2069-2382 GCF_000691845.1 Merops nubicus | reverse complement strand
GGCCCGGCCCGCGCGTCCCCAGAGGCGGAGAAAGAGCCGGGCAGATGGTGAAGGGACAGGGCGAGGGCGCTTGGTGTCCAGGGCAGCGGATGAACCCAAGCCCATCCGTGGCATCCAAGCCATGAGGTGTCCAAGCCCAGAGGACCATGGCTGAGATATGGATGCCAGGTGGCTATTTCCACCCAGGGGATGAGAAGGGACCACCATGGCTGCTTAGTGTGGTGCCACACAAGGCTGGTACTGTTTGGGACCTTGCGGGTGCCCTAGCCTGGGGCACTGTGGCAGGCGACACCCCGGGGGGGGGGTGGGGGGG
>NW_008593590.1:0-1993 GCF_000691845.1 Merops nubicus | reverse complement strand
TGGCTGGTGTTTGCTGCAGCCTGTGTAGAAATGGCAGGGGCTGCCAGGCAGGAGGCCAGACAGCTGCACAAATCTGTGCTGCACCTTGGGCCACACAGGGATAAAACTGCATCCCTCCACCCTCTCGGGACTGGGGCCACGGAGATGCCAGGACAAGAGGAGCAGAGTATCATCTGGACAGGGTCTCGCTGGGGGCACCTGACCCACGAGCATCAATCCCCCAAGAGGAGCCCCATGAGGGGTCCTCCTCCTGCGCCACACAGCTCTGCCGGGCCCTGCATGCCCGCTGCAGGGGCAGAGCCTGCCACAGCCCCATCTGTAAGGGCAGGTGCTGCCCCTCCACCACCCCGCAAAGATGCAGCCCCAGTCCCTCCTGAGCAGCCTCCTGGGCAGAGCAAACTGCCTGGGGGAGTGTGAGCCTCCTCCACCCGCTGAAGGGCTGACCCAGCCCATCTGCTCCTGCCCGGGTGGGACTCGCATTCCTCTCCACTGAGTGTCCTTTAGACGCCACAGGGCTTTGAGCTCTTCTCCGAGGGCTGTAGGCACTCAGTGCTGCACAGGCCGAGCCTGGGTGGCACAGGCACTGTCAAGATGGGCTGTTTGGAGGCGCTGCCTGGCCAGGGATGCCATCACCGCCCGTGGAGGGAGGGGAGCTGAGGAGCTGGGATGCAGCATGCACATTTTCCTTTCTGCCTGTTAGTTTTTCCTTGTAAAGCAGCAGGAGTGCCCGCTGCTGCCCCTGTGCCAGGAGAGCACCCCTATCGTGGGTTGCACTGGGGGAGGGAGGTACCCACACACGGGTAACCCTCTGGTCGCACCCCAGGGCCCCTATGTGCAGGGGATATGGCCTCACATGCAGGACTCAAGTCAAGCTAGGCTTGCTCTGTGGGGAATCGCCCTTGCAGGGCCGCAGAGTCCTGCCACATGCAGGGACAAGAGTGATGAGGTGGGTCACTGCATGCCCTGGAGGTGCCTCAGGGAGAGGACACAGAAGGAGGGGAAAGTTTGGAGCAGGAGGAGGGAAGCTGAGGGGCCCAGAGGACAACATCGCCCTGCACCCCTGTCAGCAAGTCCCTGGGTGCCAGGGGCTGGCCAGCTTCAACTCACACTGGTGGAGAAACATGGGCTTTTCAGAAGTGACTTATTCCCTGCTTTAAACACATTGAGCTTAGGGGAAGCAGTGTCTTTCATTTCTGGGGTCACAGACAGAGCCTGGGTTGCTTGCCCAGGCTTCCTGCTTTCTCTGCAATGCCGGGGAGAGTGCTGACCCGAGGAGCCTGTTGTTACAATGGGCAGCACCTCCTGCGCCCAGCACCCCGAGGGTGTGCTCACGTTCCCCCTTACCCACGTGTGCGGGACCAGCAGGTGGTCTCCGGTGCTCATGCGTTCATCCCAAGCCCTGGAGGAGGAACCATCTGCCTGGCTGCTGCTCAAACACAAGAGGCTTGAAAGGTGCTACGGGCTTGTTGGAGGAGGAGGGGAGCAGCTCCTCTAGATGAAACCTTATTTGTTGCTCAGGAGCAGCCCCTGCAAGGCAGGAGGTGACGTGAGACAAGCGATCACAGATGAAAGTCCCCCGTGGCAGGAGTGGAAGGAAGGAGCGGCAGGATGAGACTCCGTGCATCAGACATGCCCCAGCTCAGTGACCAGGCACGAAAGGCTGAAGCAAGCAGCTCTATCCTGTGGATCCCAAAGAGAATCTGGCCTGGGCAGGGCTGTGTCCTCAGGCACTGATGGAGAAGCCAGGACAATTAGCCCCTGCTGGGCAAATCCTGCACCACGGAGCTCCTGCCAGCACATCCATGCTGCAGCTGAGACCACAGCCCTGCACCCCACAAGATCTTACTGTCTGGCAGCCAGAGGAAGAGCCACAGGGGGTGCCAGTGCCCAAAGGGACTCGCTTCACTGAAGAGGGGGTACCAGGATGGGGCCAGGGCCGAAAGCAGTGCACGCCAGCATCCCCTGCTCCTCCTGGCGGGGCCGGGTCGGACTG
>NW_008593589.1:0-2922 GCF_000691845.1 Merops nubicus | reverse complement strand
TGCTTGTAGGGGCTTGGGAACAGAAGTGTTTGGGCTCCTTCCTCATAGTATCAGCCCAATAAACGTGTTTGTCAGAATCCCTGTGACTAAAGAATAAATGCCAAGAGTGGTCCCAGGGGTGATTTTTAGCACTTCAGCAGGGACTATGAACCATACTACATGTCTTCTTTAGGGCTGGCTCCCCTGTAGGATTTATTTCTGCGTCAAGGAAGATTACTGCTAATAGGATTTGCTTCTTGGAGGCTGTTGGCATGTTTGGTGCAAACCCTGCACAGTGCTTTCTTAAAGGAGAATATGGACCCTATTTGTCCTATTTTTCTTCTTCTTCTGGTCTTCCACAGGATAAACTCAGCTGTTTCATCTTGTGTCACAGGATGCTCCTGTTCTCAAGACAGCTTTGGAAGGTAAGGCTGCTAGTTACCTTAGTTGCAGCACAAGTGAAGCAGCTGAGACTCCCAATGTGTAGCTGCTGGTGATGTGAGCACCAAAACCAAGCAGATGGCTGCACAGTATGCTGCCTCTAATACTTGAATATTACTAGCTTGAGGACATCAAGAGGTTTCTTTCATTTCCCTGAGCTATAGAGTTGTGCATGTGGTCATTTTTATGACTTAATTGTATTCTTTGGGGGAAAAAAAGAGTGTAAAACTCAGGGTATAGCTTATGCATGCCCTGTATACAATACCTCATGCTTATTTAAATGCTTGTAGCTCTGTATAAGGAACTGGTTTGTTAGCTATGAACAGAGTGTGCAACCTGAAGAATTTTCTGGTTTCCTCCTAAGGAGTTTGCTCTGCATGTCTGTGCTGCTGAGGCAGATCCCTGCAGACATCCCTCAGGACATCCGGAAAATTAGAATAGAAAATTCTCACCTAACAGAATTGCCTCGTGGGTCTTTTGAGAACGTTAGTGCCTTGGAGTACCTCTGGCTCAATTTTAACAACATCACGGTGATGCACATCAAGAGCCTTGAATATCTGCTGGCCCTGAAGGAGCTGCGCTTGCAAGGGAACAAATTAAGTTCGGTGCCATGGACAGCATTTCAAGACACCCCAGCTCTGAAAATCCTGGATCTGAAGCACAACCGTCTGGATGTCCTTCCAGAACACGCGCTCCGCTATCTGCCCAACCTGACCTATTTAGATCTATCCTCAAATCAGCTTACTGTCATATCCAGAGATGTCTTCTACAACTGGCCTGTCTACCAGAGAAGCCAGGGGCCGGAGGGGCAGATAGAAACTCTTTCCAACGCTGTCCTGGCCCTTCATGACAACCCCTGGATTTGTGACTGTCGCCTGCGAGGATTTGTCCAATTTATCAAGTCAGTCGGCCCACCTATTATTCTGATGAATTCCTATTTAACTTGCTCGAGCCCAAAATTCAGGGCAGGGAAGTTTTTTCATGAAGTAGAGCTCAACAGCTGCATGAAGCCCCTGACCTCAGCTGTTGACACCAACCTGACAGTCCCAGTGGGGCTGAATGTCACCCTGACCTGCTTTGTGCAAGCCAGCCCTTCCCCAGCTGTCTGGTGGAACTATGCACTCAAACTTCTAAGGGCATTTAATGGTAAGCAAAGCTTTTCCTTCTTCTTCTTTCTTTTTCACATTAAAAATTTATATTCTGCTAGTCTGCTTACACAGGTCTTCAGGCCATTACAGTCACCACATCATCTCTCAACCCTTTAGAGCACCACGGTTACTGTGGTGGCAATAATCCAAATAATCTTAATCATCCTTCACGTCTAAGTATGTCTGACTGGCATGGGAAGGGCTGCTTCATGCAGGAGATCAATCAAAAATGAAAGGAGCACAGCCTTATGTTTACACAGTTATTTTATATCTAAAATATACATTGCATAAGAAATATTAATAATACATCAGCCACACACACATATATATATGTAGTTATCTAGCCACACATATATATTTACACTATACACTACTTATAGAGAGATGTACAGTATATAATTACAGTTGTATGTACATGTGTGTTGGTAGGGGTGTGCACACACACACACAAGCATGTTTCTATACTATTCTCACATGTTTCCTCAAGAAACACCTACACAAACCACAACACCCTGCAGCCCTGTTGGCTGTCTGGGATCCCCTCACATTCTGCAGCCAAAATGGAGGTTCTCCTGATCTGCAAGCCTGGCTTATTTATATTCATTATTGAAGGCCTTGTAATAGGGAGCTGTTTCCTCTTCCTCCTCATCCAGCTCAGATACCTTCCCTCACATTTATTTTTACCAAGAGCCTTCACTAGGACAAGCTGCTATTTCCATCAGGTAAGCTAATAAAGCTCACAGGCACCACACAGGTTGTGTGTGAACTAATAAGTCAGGTAGCTAAACAAGGTGACATTAGCCCTTAATCCTGGACTGATATTAGCTTTAATTGCAGTGTGGTAGCAGCCTTCGTGCGGCTTTCCACAAGCACGTGCAGAATTAATTACACACCACCTTTTTTGGAGCAGGGGTTGACTGCACTCCCTGTCTCCTGTGCTCAGGTGTCCTGGAGTGTTTATGGCTTTTTGGCCCAGATAATATTTCACTGATGAGCTCTGTGGGATTCAGTGTGCTCCTGAGCCCCTATTCCTCCTTCCCTGTGCGGGGGAAGTCCCGCCCGGCCTCCCGGCTCCCATCACACATTAGAATGGTCTTGGGGCTGCCCCAAGGGCATGGTGGCCCCCTGCCTGCAGAGGCAGGAGGGTCCTTGGCCTGCTGACACGACTCCCCTCTGCCCGCAGTGTCCACCGAGCCCATCAGCGAGGAGACCATCCGCTCAGAGCTGCTGATCCCGGCGGCACGGCCCGCGGACGCCGGCAACTACACCTGCACGGCCGCGAACTTCTTGGGCAACACCTCGGTGGCCATCACTCTGCATGTGGGGGCCCCGTGGGCGCCCACCACCGCTCCAG
>NW_008593588.1:9332-16790 GCF_000691845.1 Merops nubicus | reverse complement strand
AATATATATAATAATCTCTAGAATATCCAAAGGGATTAATACAATTCCCCCACCACAGTTTTTTCCTAGGACCTGAAATCCAGGGTTTTCACCTCATTTCTTCATCTTAGCTGGGAGAAACCCATTTCCAAAGTAATTATTTGAAATCTGCATAAAAAATGTAACAGGGTTACGTAAGAACTGGGCTGGGTCAGAGAAAACATCTGTTGAGCCCAGTATGCTATCTCCAGCACTGGACATTACCATTTGCTAATATGGGAAAAGGGTAAGAGTCAGACAAATGAAGAGCTCACTTGAGATAGCAAGGATGTCAGCACTTCCTTCCTAAAATTTATCATCTGGTTAAAAGAGTATCACTGAGTATTTATGCTTAATTTGCCCATGTGCACTACATTGTATTGTTCAACTCTGAAGTTCAAAAAACATTTTGTTGCTCAGTCAGTATCATAAGCTCCTTCTGCAGCCCCAGAGTCAACTTCAGTTGTGATTATTAATAATTTTGTGCCATCAGCAAACTTAATTATTATTCAACTCTTCTGATCTTTGTCAGCACCTGTTGATACTTTCACTCTGCCATCATCATTGTCAACATATTCCATCTGTTTCCTCCAACCTGTGAGCTAAGTCTCTCTCTCACTCCATGAGAAGGGAATTTTTAAGAGCCTTGGTGCGACAATCTTATCAAAAGCCTCTTGCAAAGGCAAGCACAATGTCTAGATAGCTTACCACATCTTTGTGCTCATTGATGCCACCACAAGTATCAGGCATTTGCAATACTATGACTTTTCTTGTATTTATTGGTGTGTCTGCAAATTCTGTTCTGTTTCTACTGACTCACCTGATGCTGGAATCAAGCCAAGTTTCCCCAGGCTGTGCAAGGATCCCTCTTAAGATGGACATAACTGCCATAATACAGTCCTCTGGTGCTGAGGCTGCTTTAGGTAATTATTTACAGACACCTTAGAAGTTTAAAAGAGATGTCATCTCCCCTTGCCTGTAACTCAGTGTGAGTGCCATCTGGGCTGGTCCTTATGCCATAGATTAAATATATCTTTTGTTTCCCTAAAACTTCCTCTGCTGGCAATGTTGTTTGACGACATTCTTCAAACTGCAGAGAGTGGCTGCTGTGTGAGGACCTCCCTGACCATGTCTGAAGTGAACACCAGCACCAATAATACATTCAGCCTTTCAAACCTGTCCTGCCTTGGTTGTCCTTCTTAAATTTACATCAGTTAATTATTGGCCTCCTTACCCACACTGAGTTCCTTCTTCATATGTGTTTGAAAATTTCTATTAGTAGGTTTTTTATGTTCTCTCTAGGTTCCTCCTCTAAATCTTTTTCTCATATGTTTTCTTATAGTTTTGTTATTAAACATGCCAGGATGTCTGGGCTGATTTGTTTGGGTTTTTTGTATGGTTGTTTTTATTTTCCCATGCTTAGCAATGACTGCCCATTTGAAAGTTTCTCTTTTTTTCTTAAATTTTGGTGAGCATTGCTGTTTAACTCAGCCAGCAGATTTGTGTTTTGTACAGTCCCTCATGGTGTAGGTTCCTCACTACAGAACTGCCATGTTATCTGCATGTTAGCAGCAAGCGTTTTGTGCCCCCATGTTATCTTCTAACCTGTGCACTTTTGAGCTGCCCCTTTCTACCAGTGTTCTCTTCTAAACTAAGGTCTGAGTGTCTTGGCTACTGACAGTGACACTGAGCTCTCCGTAACGCTGGCTATCAATAGTAGAATTTTCCTTGTGGTGCTTCCCATGATTCTTGCTGACCAAGATGTGAGTCTGTGTCCATCATACAGGTTCACCATCTACTACTACCTGTACATTACTGCTTTCTGAAGGTTGAGATATTGCTAGGTGAGTGATTTACAGTTAGATACAGGTAACAGTATTTACTAATTTATAGTTAGATACTGGCAGCATCATTGCACATGCCCCACACAATCATAAAGGGTAGACCCACAAATAAAGCTGAAGTGTATTTACTTTGGGATATACATCAGGCACCAAGAATCCTTACTCGGGAGGCAAAATGACTAAAGACTTTTTTTTTCTCAATATTGCCAAGTTCCACTGTCCAGCAGCCCTAAGGCCTTCAGCCCTAACATTTTGGCAATGTTAACCTGCAGCAAGCTGAGCATCCAATGTGCTCCCTGGGGATGAGACTCAGAGTCTCCGGAAAATGCCAGCTTTACCCACAGATGTCTGCCTTTAGCTGCTTATGCTTGAACATTTCGACCTCTTCATATTTTTAGGAACAAAGTAAACAAAGTAAAGCAAAGGCGCTTGATGGTGGCTCGTTTGTCCTATGCTACTGCCACTCTGTCTGGTTACAAAAAGAAAAGTAAGCAAATATAGCCCCCTGCTTCTCTGCAGCATGGCCACCCTTGGGACATGCTGTTCTTTGTAGGATTAGAAGCAAAAAACCCATGCAACATTCCTAATTAAGGTAATGTCACCATGAAAGCCTTGGTTACCAGTAACCCCAGGCTGCCTGGGAAAGTCTCTGCAGGTTCTAAGCAGTGCCTGTGATGGCTTAATGAAAGACATTCGCAAATTGTTTGGGGACGTGTTGCTCTGTTTAAAGGCTTTGCAGAGGGAAGGGTAGGACAGAGCTGAGCAAGCGACAGTTCCCAGGCCACACAAGAACCTTAGCACTGTCTTTGGCCTGCCCAGTGGGGTTCCTGAGTCTTTGGGGAGTCCTTTAATTAGCTCAGGTTCTGCTGGCAAATGGATATTTTCAGTAGGGAGAACCACTGAGTCACACTCAGGAACTTCCCTTTCCATGCCCCACCTGTCCTTGAAGGCAGGCATCCATCTGCAGCAGCCACAGCACTTCTTGTAGGCACTGCTTTGTAGAGATGCCCCACAGCCCAGGAGGACTCTCAAATGTGGTTCTTCTTGGGCATCACCGTGTGACAGTGGGTCATTCTGAGTCACCCAGCCCATGGCAACAGTGGCTTGGGGAAAAATGTCTCCATGCTGTCTACTCATTGCACCTAAAGTGAGCACAGCACTAGGAGTGCATGTGCTATGGATGAGAAACCTTGGAACCAGCAATACCTTAGCCCAAGTCAAGATGAGACAAGCCAGGGAGTTTCCTGCTCAGGTTAATCTGCCTCCGCTCTTCACCACTGCAGGTGACTGTATCTTCTTTATGGAGCATGCACCGATGGAGACTGACCCATGCTGTTATCACATACTTTACATATGTTTGCCTACTTGCATAACTCCCCCTGTGTATCCCCCTGAATATCATGGGACACAAGACTAAGGATCCCCTTGCCTTGTTAGATTATTGCAGCAGTTCAAGGGACATCAGGTGGGAAGAGGATTTGGAAGCCTCTCATCCTCTCGAGTTGCCTTGCCAGCAGTTTCAGTCTCTGCCCTAGCTCTAAAAAGAGCTGTGAGGGACTCCAGCTCCTAGCAGAAATAGCCCCATCCCAACAGAAGAATAATTAACCAGAGACTTTAGGGAAAGCCATCTTCAGCTGCTTAGGTACTGTGCTGATGCAGACAAGACTTGGTACTGATTATTGGACCCTCTCCCTTCAGGCAAGCACAACATCTAACCCCCTCTGCCCTCCTGCCCCTGCTGCTGGGCCTCACACTGGTAGTGCAGAACTACCACGTTTTCTGTCCCTTACCCAGATCCAAATTCAGGACTAAATGTGGAGTGAGGATTTTGTAGCACACCTACAAAACCAGGCAGTCTAGAAAGATGTTGGCTAAAAGGAAGAAGGGGCCTTCATGTGGCTATCCATGGTAGCAAAAGCAATGGCCTGATGTTATCATATCCTGCCCTGAGTGAAAAACTCAGCCAGATGTCTTTTCTGAACAGGAGAGGAAGCTGTTTCTGAGCTGCCTTGGGCTCATCAGGCTGTTTCTACCTCTTGCAGAGAGTCAGGACCTGTTAGGAATGAGAAGATGCAGTAGCATAAGACAGAAGCTCCCAGTTAAGGCAGGAGGCTTCCCCTTGCAGATGATGCTCAGTGCAAGATGTGGCCCTATAAAATCACTTGTAGGAATATTACTTTGAATCTAACTGAAGCAAGCAGCCTGAGATGTTGTCAGGTACGGATAAACAAGGCCTTGAATAAGTAAAGAGGAGCAGACTTGAATCCAGCCCAGCAACAATTCCTTCTCATGAGGAGATCTCCTTCCATCCAAGGGAGCAAGCCACTGTTCTGCTGCCTGTGCAGGACATGAGCCCAGGGCCATGGGATAAAAAACTAAAAATCAGCTAGAGACCCCTTGCTGTCTTAAGAACTATGTGATGGCTCAGATGTGTTTGGTCAAAGGCAGGAAACCCAGATGTGCACAGGGAAGCAGTGAGATTAGCACTCTGTTGTCTATTTTTCCTAACTTCATGCCCAAGATCAGCATGGCAAGAGATAAGTTTATGTATATTTTTTGCAAAATGGACTGTTGATTGGATCCAGCTTTCGTTTTATTTTAGCCTGGTCCTCCCTCAGCTTATGACTACACTTACATGGATGCAAAGTTTAGAGACATGAGAGGTCAGTGAATGTGGCCAGTGTACCTATGGAAAGCATGATGCTATCATGAGCCTGGTGAGTCCCTGCTGGTGAGCAAACAAGAGACAGCCCATTGGGCCCAGCAGAACAGGCAGAACTGGAGCTAAGTGAGCAGCTACCTGCCAGATCACCCTTATCAAGCTGTGTTATTTTTATAGAAAAGTCAACACAGCCTATGAGTAACTGCCAGTAATTAGCTGCCAAATGGCTTGTCAGTGCAAGTACCTAGTTGCAAATACTTCTTGGTTTGCATTCAGATTATTTCCCAGTAACATGTCTTTCCCACTCTCCCACAGTAGTTCCCAGCTGTTGTTTATGGCAACCACATTTGGCTCCACTTTTTCCCAACCACTGCTGCTTTCTTAGAATATCTTGGTTTTGACTGACCAACAAGCATTCATAGCTTTCCACATTGCTGCAAGGTCCATTTCTGATCAAGTATCTCAGCACAGTTCTCCAAAGAAGCAGAGTAGTCATAGGAAAAGGACAGTTTTGGCATGGAATATCACATGGACAAGTGATGGGAAGCAAGGGAGGTTGGTGAAGTCAGCAGAAAGCTGTGGTGATGCATGTGGGGAAAACCAGTCCCTGGGGGGACATGCTGGAGTTCTATAAAATCCAGAGAGGATGAGCAAGGGCTGACTGCTCAAGAAATTATACCAGACAGGACAAGGGATGCCACAAGGAAGGCTCAAAGCATACAGGAGGTGGCTTTGCACCCAGCAGCTGTGCATCCTTGCTGCCATGGAGAGCCTGCACAAGCCAAAGGAGGAGACCTACTGAAGAGTTAAACATGCCAGGGTCAGGAAATCCCCAAGCAGAAAATAGTTGGAGGCTGGAAAAGTATATGGGGAAGGAGAAGTATCAAACAAGCTTGGCTGTTCTGCATCTTCAATTTGAGATGCTTAGGGTGGGGAAAGAGAGTTCAAGGAGCAGCCAGCACTGCACATAGCCTCAGAGAGGGGAGGAGAGCAGCCGCTGAGATACGGGATCAGGCCAAGCAGACCCACTGTCAGCCTCACACTCAGTGCATGAAAATTGAGAGTTAGTGTTAAATGCAGTATTTACTCAGCAGTTTTCTTTCTGCTTTGTATATGCTAGATCTTGCTAGTACCCAGCTTCCCACCACACTGAGTTACCATTAGGTGTGACTTGTTAAGAAAACACTTCGGCTCGGCTCGCTCCCTTCTGGCAGGGACTTTCCAAAGAAACCACTGTCAGAACCAGCTTAGGCAATTCCAGGATTCCCAGTTTCCAGCAGGAAAGTCTGTTGAGAGCAAGCACCTCTGTCCTGCCAGCAGCCTTAAAACTCAGCAACCCCAGGCAGGAGAGGGTGGGAAGAGACTGCTGTGGGGGGAGATCAGCCCCAAGCAAGAACATGTTTGCTCTCTGCTCTTTGAGCTTCCTTTGGCCATTGCCAGGTATTGAGAAGATAAATTCCTTTCTCGCAGTTTTGGTTTTATTGGTGGTCCAGTTGAAATGTAGCGGCAGATAATGCAATTCTACCAAAATCATTTCACTGGAAAGGAAAAAGAAAATGTCCTGCGAGACTCTTAATTTACTAATAAAACATAGCCATGGGGCTCCTGTCATGTGGCAGCAGTGAAGAACAACTTTCTTCTAACACTGGACAAGATCTGTATTAGAATGAGAGAAAGAGCAAGACTGAAGGCTGTTCTGCTTTGCTGGTATCCCACCATGGTGTCACCTCCAACTTTTGAAAGATGCACGTGTATCTTTACCCCTCACCAGTATAGTGACATACCCTTAGCTTGGGACTTTAAAAACTGAGAGACTCAATTAACTGGAATTACTTTAATTGGCAAGATTTGAGGTGAAAAAAAACAACAATAGGTGGAGCAGAAATCAAATCTGTAGGAGCACAAACCTTTCCTTTGACCTGACTGCAGATGCTCAAAGCAGCCCAGGGAACATGCACTTAGAGGTTGTGGAGAAGGGGATGGAAAGTAGCTGGTCAGAGGTGCCAGACTGAGGTTTGTCTTTAAGGAATAAACATGCCAGCTTTGCAGCCCAAGAAGTGTGCTGAGCAAGTAACCTGCAGAACTGCAGGGCTCTCCTCCTTGCAGCTTCACGGACTGAATGAGCTCCAGGAATTTATTAATGCAAGTCCCTTTTAACATGTCATCTCAGTCATAAAGGCAAGGGAACTACTTATAAGCTCAGGGGCTTTGCTCATTTTTAAAGAAAATAGCTGCTGCCCACTGTCCATGATGGGATGGGCGAGACAGGGTGGCACTGCTCCCAGGTAGCTGTTCCTGGGCAGCACTGCTCTGGCTCTGCAGGATGATGCTCGCCAGGACTTCTGCCTTCCTTGTCCACACACGCACGCCAAAACCAAGGCTGCTTGGATTTGAAATGCCCCTATGTATGGGGAAGGATACAGGATTTGAGCAACCTCAGCAAGCAGCTGAATGTTAACATGAGTTGCTACCAAGATTGTTCCATATAGATTAGCAGTGCAGACTGCAGCTCCCCAGCACACCCTACTCCCAGACAACTGCCACGGGAAGCAGGACTGATGCAATGAGGTCTTGCTCTCCTTTCTACCACTCTCTCCCACACTGTCAGCATGCTCTGAGCCCACTCACCTCTACTTTGAAGGAGCAGCTGGGGCAGAGAGCAAACAGAGTGCTCAGGAGGTCACTTAGTGCCTGCCTCACCCCCAGAGCATGTTTATTCATCGGTTACTCTTTGCAGTTTAAAAGCACTTTATAAAACCTTCCAGCATGATGCCATGGTGACCCTGGCCAAACCATCCCAATGCTTTTCTAGCCTGTCCCTCACTCTCCTGAACCCCACAATTTAATCCCATTTTAAATGCTGTCTTGAAATGTGCCTCTAGGCACTTGTTCTACAGCTGGTGGCTTCAGAGATTTGCAGCCCAAGCAATGCTT
>NW_008593588.1:8727-9301 GCF_000691845.1 Merops nubicus | reverse complement strand
AAAAGCAGATTAAAACCTGGGGGGCAGTTCACTTCCCATTTTCCAGCTACCCCGAACGAGGAAAAACTTACCCTCAAGCCAAGGAAGGAGGCAAATACAGCCCAGGCTCAGTCTGAAAAGCTCCATGGTCTGCCAGCACAGTGGGGGGAAAGCCTCTTGCCCTAAAAACCTCTTGCCCACGAGGAGTGCCAGGCAGCTCACTTTCCCCCCGTTCTCTCTCATTCACAGCAGAAAAACCTGCTGGGAAGAGAAAAGCTCTTTTGTGTAGTGCTGGAGATCTGGCAGCTGGCTTATCAGCAAAGGATCAGCCTGGAGACGCAGCCCTGCTCCGCGGTTATGCCTCAGGAGATATCCTATGACGAGCCAGGACGGGGGCACACAGCCGCCGTGCTCCCGGCACCGAGAGCCGAATGCTAAGCAGGCTGGCGAGCTGCCTTCTCCAGGGCTGGAGCAGAGGAGGATGCAGGGCTGGCCTGGCAAGAAAAGACAGAGTTCGGGAGGGGTGTGGGATGTGTCTGCTGAAACCCTGTGCTTGGCCGTGCTGTCATGGAGCTGTTTTTTTCTTTAGGGAGAA
>NW_008593588.1:0-8709 GCF_000691845.1 Merops nubicus | reverse complement strand
CTAGGTCTTGGTGGAGATAAAACCTTGCAAACTGGCTGTGGGGGTCCTGGAGCCAGAGGGTGATGGAAGTGGGAGCTGAGGTCCTGGCTGTGTCCCAGCCAGGGTGAGCAGGGTCCCACTGTGGGTCTGTCCTGATGCTTGCCCTGAGGGTTGCTTGGGTCAGTTTTGGCATTTCATGTGTCAGTTTGGGCTCTGCACAGCTCCACAGATTCCCACCCTGAGGGACAGCAGCAAAGGCTGTCAAGTGAAACAGCAGCAGGGGAACCCAGGGTTATAACTTTACAAGTGAGATGCTCCCTTTCAGCCACATCCTCTCTGCACCTGTCTGTCCCACCTGCTTACTGGGGTCATTCTCACCCAGATGTATCATTAGTCTTTTTGCATAAAAACACATGAAAGTTATGGCTTCACTTTTACTTTTGGGGTCCAGTCCTGGATGGCACCAATGTTATATCTCCCAGCTCTGCCCAGGAGACCAAGAGTCTCTTGAAGAGCTGAGAGCTGCTTCCTGTAACTGTCAAATTAAATCAGCACAGCATCAGCATCTGTACAAGGGCATGGGCTGAGGTCAGAACCTTGCAAAGGTGCAGTTCCCTGTTTGCCAAGCCATGGGATTATGACTCCCAGCTTTCTTTCTTTCAGAGGGCAGATCTGGCATCAGACCAGACCAGCTTCTTCCTTGATGGATGTGAATAGAGCAAGGGATACTCTACAACCAAACAAGAGAAGGTTGAGGTAGATTTCTTGCCCTGGAGAGGTTCTCATGGTTTCTTGAACCATGAATCCTGCTATTGCTCCAACTCTGGGAGCCAGCACACCACAGCTACAAGCAGGTCAGGCTACAGCAGGGGCCCACAGAAGATGCCAAGGGAAAACTAAGCAGATTCCTTGCCTCTGTGTGGTGGGCAGCTCAGACATTGCCCTGGGCAGGTCACTGTCACCTGCCTCTATGGGGTGAATGATTGTGTCCTCATTCCTACCACTTCACTTCTTTCTGCAGATCTTTAACCTTGCCAGGCCCTTCCTTCTTATTCAGAGTATCCTCTGTTCCTCTTGAAGCCTCTTAAATTCTGTGCAAAGCCTTTAGGAAATCCAGATGTTTTCTTCTCCAGGGTGTGATTCCAGCTTTTTGAAGGGTATTTTCTTGCTTAGAATAGTCTCTTTGACCTACTGCTAAATGACATTCACTTCCTTGCCCTAAGCAAAGGAAGGAAAAGTCTTCAACTTTTCTTCTAGAGCTCATCTGCTGGTGCTTCCCTTCCAATGTGGTGCCCTGAATGTCAATGTGATGCTCAGGACATCACTGGGTCTGGTGCCATCACCTCTGGCTGGCATCAAGGATGCCAGCACAGAACTCGGCTGCTCTCCGTGGTGCCCCCTGCCCCGCTCTAAGGCACTGGACCAGAGGTCTGCTCCATCTGAAGATCTGCTCCATCCAGAGATCTGCTCCATCCAAAGATTCAGCTTAACACCAAATCCAGAGACAAAACCTTGTTTTCTGGGTTGGGCAATCCCTTAATGATATACAGGGTGTTCAGGCTGCCATCGAACACCTCAGCTAGCACTGGACTAAGGATAGCCTAACCCAGAAACCAATGCCATGTTTAAGCCCTGAAGAAAAGTGATCAGTCTAATGTGACATGTCAGAACAGATGAAAATGAATCGGTTGAACATCAGCCACTGAGATTTCTCAGGTTTCAGGACACCACTTCAGCCTTATTTCTTATACATCCAGGAAAGTGTTTGTATATAAAATTGCGCTGTATCCTTACAGCACATTGTCCAGGACACATTGGTTTGTTTATGGCAAGCCTTATGTGCAGGGATGTTTTCTTCAAATTGTTTCCACAGCTTTTCCTGGACTGCCCCTAGGACAGAGCAAGCTACTTTCCAGCTGTGATCTCTCCCACGTGGAGCAGGATAGTCCCACGATTGCTGGCTCTCAGTCACATAATTTCCATGTCAGTTAGTCCTTGCTGACCCGAGTCCCACAGAGCAGCCTTGTTCTTGGCTCCATCGTCAGTTTGATGGGTGCATTGCTTTTTCTGATCGTTTTGCTGCTTATGCTGGATTTAGTCAGAGTAAAGTGATCAAGTGAAACTTCTTCTCCTGATGGGAACATGGTACTACCCACCACATCTTCAAACACAGGAATCGCTGACCAGACACCCAAATCCAGCCCTATCTCGCGTGGGGGACACGCTGCCTTCCGGCACACAGCAGCTGGGAGAGCAAGCAGAGGCAAACATTTCACCAACCTAAATCCCGTGGGAGGCTGAGGAGTGGCACAGCCATCCAGTAGGCTTTCACCCCACCCTTGGAGCCAGCAGGACTCTGTATGCTACTGGTGACATCAGGAAGTGGCTTAAAAAATGAGCTCAATCCTGTACCCTCAGTGTTATCCAGGACAGGAATGCTAAAAATGGCACCATGTCCCTGGGATGAGGAGGGCTGGGGCTCTGGGGGCTCTCTGACTGCTCAAGTATTTCAGTGATGAAATCTTCCTTTCTCCCTGGGTAACCTCTTTTGCACAAGGTGCCAGTGTTAATTAGCTTTCTTTTCAACGTCTTTGGCAGGTTTTTTGGTCTGGATGCCTGGGTCAAAGTGCTTATGCCATCAGCTTCAGCCATTCAGGATAATTTCTGAAAAACCCGGGGAAGCCTCTCTTGCTTAGGACCAGGTTGAGTTTCAGCAGTAAGAGCCCTGTCACAGACCTCTGGCTGCTGGCTGACACTCATCATGATTCATTCCTCCATTCACATCTGCTTTGAAGGTGGACTTTCATTGCCCTGGTCAAAGCTGGATAAGTGCTGAGGCAAGCCGAGGGAGGCTTCTCTTCTTCTCTTCAGGGAAGCTTCTCTTTTCTCACAGAGAAGCACTTGGCATGAAACATTTAGGAAAATGACCACAGTAAAGAACCTATATCTCCAAGAAGGAATGAAGAAGGAAAAAAAGGGATTTTTACATACTAAAATTCTCCTGTGGCCAGAAAGTGGAGCTGGTTTGGTATAGCGCAGCATCTTTAGAGGTACTTGGGTTAGATGTGGTCCTTTCAGCCCTGCTCCCATGTGAACAGCAGGCTGAGACTATGGGGATCCCAGAGCAGATGCCCTCAGCCTGCCTGAGAGCCTCACCTACCATTGTGGGCACCTCAATGCCACAAAAAGTCCTACAGGGGCAGGTATGAGAGAAATTTCTCAGGACCCCTGGCTCAGGCAGGATAGTTGGCTTAACCCATGCAGAGCCTGATGTATCCCTCAAGGACCTACCTGGAGCATTTAATGCTCATGATAGGTGTCTGGCTCATTCTCACAAGAAAACAGCAACTGAGAGTAGTTCACCTCCTAGGTGAAAGCCTTCATTCAAGCTACTGAGCCGCTTTATCTTACTGCTATTGCAGACAGCTCCCAAGGGCTCCCTTTCCAAGCAGAGCCTCCACCTGAGCCTGGGTCTAAGTGGGAGAAAGCCCAGCTCAGACCTAGGTCCCTTCCTGGCTTATTCCTTCATTTTCCATGAACCCAGCTTACTGACTTCATTCAGAGCAGCCTGAGATGAGAGCACCCTTTCTTTCTTCCCTTTTCCCATATTTCCATCGTCCCCCAGCCTACTCACACAATTGCAGCTGCAGCACACAGGGGCCTTTTTACCCTTGCCTGTGCTTTGCTTATCACTCTCTGCCCAGTTTGCTTCTTTGTCAGGGAAGGTACCTCAAAAACTCCCTGGAGCTCCTCACAAACACTGAGATCCAGATGCAACAGGGTCTGGCGAGCTCAATGCTGCCCAGGGGATGCCTGATGACCGGTCACCCCGCAGCCCTGGGACAACAGTCCCTGTGTTTCAGCCGAGGCCACTGGCTCAGCAGATGGAGCTCCTTCCCAAGGCTGCAGGCAGAGCAGCTCTCGGCGTGCAGCCCAAAGCTGTGCTCATGGCTTGCAGCTTGGAGCAGCACATGGACACCGTGTACCGACTCACAGAGTCAGGGAGAGCCCTGAAATGGGGAAAAAGTTGATTTTGCAAGTTTTTTTTTCTGCTGGCTTTGGAAGGAGTTTGTTCATATACAAAGACAGGAGTGGGACTTTCTGCTGCCTGGTCCTCCAGCATGCTAGAGGACCAGGCAGGACTGAAAGACCTGTTCAATGAACTCCACTTTACTCCCAGTAGGGACTGACTGGGATCCTCTGGATAAAGAAAAGTGTCAGGTAGTATTTCTGCTCTAGACCTGAGCTGTATTTGTACAGCTCCAAGGGTCTGATAGCACTGCCAGGCTTGCATGGGCGCTTTGCACAGCACAAGCCACCAGGGTCTGTGCAGCCACCTTCACACTGGGATGAGTGTCCAGGCACTGGGGGCCGTGGCAAGCAGTGCAGAGGCCCCCAGATCAGCACGGCTGCCGAAATTTTCATGCATGGCATGCAGAAATAGTGCTCAGAGAACTCTGGTATGTGTGAGCTGGACAGGGCTCTCCATGCCACTGGTGCATCCCTGCAGGAGACAGCCGCAAGCGCCCCAGCAGGTTGGACTCTGGTGCTGATATGGGGTTGATAGGAACCAACCTGCTGTTTCATCCCAAGGGCCTGAGTGAGATCCCTGCTGCTGGCAGGGACCGACCTTGTTGCCCCTTCCTGCATCACATGGACTGCAGAGAGTCCTTGGCAATGTCACCCTCTGCATCCATCCCTCAGCCACTTACCCCTTGTGTTAAGCCTTGTTGGCTTTGTAGCTAATCTGTGGCAGCTCATGCAATAACCTTGGCTCTCCCTTGCTCCCCCTCCTTGGCTGCAGCGACAGCAGATACCTCTTTTCTCACATCACCTATAGACACAGAAAAAATGGTGAGCAAACCTCCCCTGTGCCCCTTTTAGCAATAAATCCCCCATACAATGCCGGCATGTGCCAAGCTGCTAGGATGAATGAGAGCTGATAGGAACTGATCTCTGCTTTGAGTGTATTTTCTGTTAAAAAGGTCCAATTTGACACAGCCTAAAAGGACTCAGTAAATGATTAATCAGTTCTTGCAGAGTTTGACAGGGCAATAGTTTGTTTATAACTATGACTTACAGCTACCTATGGTGCTTTCTGCTAGAACATGTTGTATGCTCTGCCTGTGAGTACCTAATAGTGACTCCTAAATGTTTGATAACCTGTTATAAAAAGAATCTTAATATATAAAACTATCCTTTTATTTAAAGACACAGTTGTTTCCTGGTGGGTTGTTTGATGAGCCATGCTCTCCCTGCACCAGCAGGCAAGTTAACATGTTGGAAAGGCAAAAGTCTGAGGATTCAGGAATTGTGAAGCTGGGACCTGAACCAAGACCTGACGAACTTGTGCCACATGTGCCAAGAGAACAGGGGGATTGCTGGGGATAGATTTTGTCTGGGGAAAGGAGGCTCCGAGGGCAGGTGCACAAAGGGGTTTAGACTCGTAGCTGCCCTTCAAGCTGTCTGACATGGATTTCATCACTTAAAACACTTAGTTAGCTCTTAAGAGAGTCTAAAGTCCTGGCTCATTTTCTGCGTGCCACGGTGCTGGATATGTCAATGTTTAATCTGTGCATGCTAAGGGCTGCTGAGATACTCAAGGTGAGGAATCATGGCTCCTTCCAGAGGAAGGCCTGTGGGACTGATAGGGCCAGACCCAAACCAGATTAGCATCTGATTAGCAGCCCAAACATAACACAACATGCCTGGCTCATCTGACTTTAGGGGCGCTTTGGGACCATTTTGCCCAGTCTTGCTTGGAAGCAGTTGCACTTTGTGTGGGTTAAGTAAATACTCATTGGAGGAGAGAGGCTTTGCAAGGACTGGTTAAATATTCATGGGGAAGGGATGCCATAGCCCCATGGGTGAGCAAGGAAAAAGCTGGATCTGGGCTCTGGGTCACTTGTGTGCAGGCCTTGGCAGGACTCCTCACCACCTCTGGGCAGCCCTCAGGATGCTGGCGAGGCCAGCAGATGTTTAATGCTTTCCTGAGACATGAGCCTTGAAGGGCAGGAGCTAGCAGCTCTACAGACTCCCTTACCCTGGTGGGATCTATCCCAGGAATCCCAGTTTCATCCTGCTCTGCCTCCAGATATACCAGCACCTACTCTCCCCTCTGACCACCCATATCTCACCACTCCTCAGTGAGGGGCAGGGCTGGGCTACCAGTGCAGCATCCTGTTACATCATTGGAGACAGGAAAACTCAAAAGGCTCTGAGGAAAGGACAGCTTGGCCCAGGAACCCTGAGTCCCTTGTATACCATCTTTCTGCCACTGATATTCCACCCATTCGGAAATCAGGAGATTCAAGGCAATTATCCAGGTGAGAAATCACTGCATAGAAATCTGGGAAACTTCCACACAGCCTTTATTCTTGTAAGGATTTTGGAGTCCTGATATCCCTGTGTTTTGGTGCTTTTTACTGTGTCATTTAATATTAAAAACCCAAAACAAGCAGAAGTCCTGGAAAGCCTATTTCCTTCTTCCTTCTCCTTCCTTGTTTTTTTCACCCTGGAAAATGGTGGGGCTTATCTTAAAGGTTTGTCCTGTCTCCAGGCTGGCTGGGAGTGTGAAAGTAGGAAGGCAGAAGAGAAGGAAGTTGTTGGCAGTGGATGATTTTTCAGGTGCTGTGAGCTGCACTGCTCTGGCTGGCTTGGTGACACTCGATGCAGCTGAGACTTGTGTTGTCTTCTTGTGCATTTCTCAGTAAAACAAGATTTTAGTGCAGTCCTTGTGAAAACCTCATTTTAACATGTCCTGTCTCCAGGCTGGCTGGGAGTGTGAAAGTAGGAAGGCAGAAGAGAAGGAAAGCTCTGACAGCAGCAGCCAAGGACTGACCCAGCACACAAAAAACATCTTCAAAGTGAAAGGTTGTTTTGCAAAAACACCAGGGTTTCAGGGGAAACCACCTGAGCTGGAGCTGCAAAGCCGCATCAGGAGCCAGGCCAGCACTGGGGAGGCAGCCAGTTCTCAGCACTTTGGGGCTGGCAGAGTGCCCTGAGCACGCGTGTACCCCAACCTGCTCCTCAAAAACACCCTTTTTGCAGATCACCATCTCTTTGGGGCAACACTGACCTTCCTTCTCTCACCCCCTACCTGGCCATGGCTTGCCCAGGAACACTTTTCTCTACTCTGTCTCTTTTTCTCAGCAAAGCCTTGTTCACGCTGAGAACACATTACAAAAACTAACCAAGCAGTTCTTTTGGGTTGTTGAGAGGCTGCTGTGATCGATCCCAAACGTGGTGACCTCTGGCATTTTTAATGGCTCCCCAGGCAGCTTATCATTGCTGTATACTTAGATACTGATGTCATGATGGCACGGGTAAATACGCCCGGCATGTATTGCTGCTGAGCACTTCTTGCATGAGCAAGCTGGGTCTTTTTCCTCCTCTCCCAGCAGGCTACCCCTGTAAATTTTCATCCTGTCAAATCACACAGACCCCAGGTTAGAGCCATGGAAACCGGTAGCTCAGTTGCACAGAATGTGTTGCCTTGAGCCACCTGCCTCCATTTCCCCGGCCTGTTCTTTTTGTTGGCAGTGGATGATTTTTCAGGTGCTGTGAGCTGCACTGCTCTGGCTGGCTTGGTGACACTCGATGCAGCTGAGACATGTGTTGTCTTCTTGTGCATTTCTCAGTAAAACAAGATTTTAGTGCAGTCCTTGCAAAAACCTCATTTTAACATGCCCATCCTCAAACTCTGTGCCCAAATATCTTCCACCCCCACTGCACTGTATGTCTTGCCTGGTATAAGCCTGGGACTTACAGGAACCGAATTAGGATAAAAAATACAGATGCAGATGTAAGGAAACATCTTTGTTTTTCCCCTGCTAGGGTAAGAGGAACTGTTCTTCAGTGATGGCTCCAGGACAGGCAGCAGGGCAGGCAGCTGAAGGGCTCAGCCCAGCGTCCCCAGACAAGCACAAAGTGCATACAGCCTGACATCCCCGTGTCCTCGTGCAACTCAGGGAAGGAGCAAAGTGCAGGGAGATAAAACATCAGTTGCTTGCTGCATCCTCAGGGGGTGATGGGGAAAATCAGGCAGAGGCTGGACATTTAATTCACTGCAGTGTTTGTCTGCTTGCCTTTCATACAGAGAAGTTGTGGACAGGAGGGGAAACTCATCAGGGAATATAATGAATGTAAAAACAGTTCAGCCTGTGCTGTCCAGCTTGTACGCTCAAGTTCCAGGCCCTTTCCCAGGCCCCATTCCTCTCCAGGCTCTGGCCTGACTTTCATTCCTTCGCCCTTGCTCTGAGGGACGCAGTGAGGCTGCAGCCAGGAATGGGTCATGGGAATCCTGGCACAGCCACGGCCTCAGAAAGCTCAGCCCAGACCCCAGCACACAGGCTGCTGCCACACAGAGCAAAGCAAGCCAGAGCTGCAGGGCCACGGAGGGGCTGTCGGGCTGCAGACAGGAGAAGAGCTGTAGCCATCAGAAAGATTTTATTTTTTGGTGTTTATAACCCACTGTTTCATTAAATGACACTTCAGGTGTGAATTTCAAGAGGAGACTGTGAAGACTGTCAGCATCTTGGATTTTCTGTCCACAAGCTGAAGAAAAAGAATTCAGTGGCAAAGTTTCTAACCGGGGTTTGACACAGAAAAGGAGCCATGGAGGTTACTCACCGTGCAGGAAAACAAGGAAAAGCTCAAAAGGGGGGTGCCAAAGAAACACAATGGACTGAAAATGTCCCGCCAGTGAAGCAGAAGCCCTCCAAGGACCTG